>NC_056435.1:76416473-76608973 GCF_018296145.1 Oncorhynchus tshawytscha
CTCGACTGGCTGTCTGAATCTCAACATTAAGAGATGTACAGTACATGTAACTGAGGTAATGCATTCCTGGAATCAGGCAATTGCCAACAGAGACTTTTGAGATGGTTAAGACTGTAGACACGCGAGCCTTTACAGACATGGGGAAGCATCAGGCGCTCGGCTGCCTGACAATGGCACACAGTCAGAGGGTAACAGTCAAATTGTACTATGGATCAGATCTTCAAACAGGGTTTGATCTCTCTGTCTCTGTGAGGTTGTGCCAGCTTTGTTAGGACATCAGAACACGCACGCACATGCACACTCACGCCATCCAGGCTAAGATTATCCCGAGGCTAAGACCCAGGCTAAGATCCAGGCTAAGATCCTCCTGAGGCTAAGATCCAGTCTAAGATCCCCCTGAGGCTAAGATCCAGGCTAAGATCCCCCCGAGGCTAAGAAACAGGCTAAGATCCTCCTGAGGCTAAGATCCAGGCTAAGATTATCCCGAGGCTAAGATCCAGGCTAAGATCCTCCTGAGGCTAAGATCCAGTCTAAGATCCCCCTGAGGCTAAGATCCAGGCTAAGATCCTCCTGAGGCTAAGATCCAGACTAAGATCCTCCTGAGGCTAAGATCCAGGCTAAGATCCCCTGAGGCTAAGATCCAGGCTAAGATCCCCTTGAGGCTAAGATCCAGGCTAAGATCCTCCTGTGGCTAAGATCCAGGCTAAGATCCTCCTGAGGCTAAGAACCCAGGCTAACATCCAGGCTAAGATCCCCCTGAGGCTAAGATCCAGGCTAAGAACCCAGGCTAACATGTTGAGTGGTGAACCTGCAAGTAATCATTTTGTTGCACTGTGTTCTCCTTTTAATCATGTGTATATGAAAAAATAAACACACTAGTATTTGACCTCCCCAGGAAAATGAACTTTCTTGGAAGAGCTGGTAAAATATCCAGGACTGCTTCCATAGAAGTGTGTGTGACATATGAATAAATGCAGTTAGCGATCCTGTCTCAGACCTGACAGACCCTGGTTCAAGTCAAGGTGAGGATACTCCCTGAATCAGTTACAATATGTATACCTTCATGGTACATTTATGGTAAATTTGCCTCAGTAAATAAACCTCAAAGTGCTGCAAAAATCTACTCCTGCAGCTTAAAAAAAATATTTTTGACCTTTATTTAACTAGGCAAGTCAGTTAAGGACAAATTCTTATTTATAATGATGGCCTTGGAACAGTGGATTAACTGCCTTGTTCATTTTGCTCCTTTGCACCCCATTATTTTTATTTCTACTTTGCACATTCTTCCATTGCAAAACTACCATTCCAGTGTTTTACTTGCTATATTGTATTTACTTTGCCACCATGGCCTTTTTTGCCTTTACCTCCCTTCTCACCTCATTTGCTCACATTGTATATAGACTTGTTTATACTGTATTATTGACTGTATGTTTGTTTTACTCCATGTGTAACTCTGTGTCGTTGTATCTGTCGAACTGCTTTGCTTTATCCTGGCCAGGTCGCAATTGTAAATGAGAACTTGTTCTCAACTTGCCTACCTGGTTAAATAAAGGTAAAATAAAAATAAATAAAAAGGGGTAGAATGACATATCTTTACCTTGTCAGCTCGGTGATTCAATCTAGCAACCTTTCAGTTACTGGCCCAACACTCAAACCACTAGGCTACCTTTTATTCCCCAGCCCTGACATTTGGCCCACAGTATCTAACTACTCCTGCAGCCTTTCCTTCCCCAGCCCTGACCCACAGTATCTAACTACTCCTGCAGCCTTTCCTTCCCCAGCCCTGACCCACAGTATCTAACTACTCCTGCAGCCTTTCCTTCCCCAGCCCTGACCCACAGTATCTAACTACTCCTGCAGCCTTTGCTTCCCCAGCCCTGACCCACAGTATCTAACAACTCCTGCAGCCTTTGCTTCCCCAGCCCTGACACACAGTATCTAACTACTCCTGCAGCCTTTCCTTCCCCAGCCCTGACCCACAGTATCTAACTACTCCTGCAGCCTTTCCTTCCCCAGCCCTGACCCACAGTATCTAACTACTCCTGCAGCCTTTCCCTCCCCAGCCCTGACCCACAGTATCTAACTACTCCTGCAGCCTTTCCTTCCCCAGCCCTGACACACAGTACCTAACTACTCCTGCAGCCTTTCCTTCCCCAGCCCTGACACACAGTATCTAACTACTCCTGCAGCCTTTCCTTCCCCAGCCCTGACACACAGTATCTAACTACTCCTGCAGCCTTTCCTTCCCCAGCCCTGACCCACAGTATCTAACTACTCCTGCAGCCTTTCCTTCCCCAGCCCTGACCCACAGTATCTAACTACTCCTGCAGCCTTTCCTTCCCCAGCCCTGACCAACAGTATCTAACTACTCCTGCAGCCTTTCCTTCCCCAGCCCTGACACACAGTATCTAACTACTCCTGCAGCCTTTCCTTCCCCAGCCCTGACCCACAGTATCTAACTACTCCTGCAGCCTTTCCTTCCCCAGCCCTGACCCACATTATCTAACTACTCCTGCAGCCTTTCCTTCCCCAGCCCTGACCCACAGTATCTAACTACTCCTGCAGCCTTTGCTTCCCCAGCCCTGACCAACAGTATCTAACTACTCCTGCAGCCTTTCCTTCCCCAGCCCTGACACACAGTATCTAACTACTCCTGCAGCCTTTCCTTCCCCAGCCATGACATTTGGCCCACAGTATCTAACTACTCATGCATCCTTTGCTTCCCCAGCCCCAGCCCACAGTACCTGACTACTCCTGCAGCCTTTGCTTCCCCAGACCTGACATTTGGCCCACAGTATCTGAGGACTTTCTCCTGCAGAATGTGGCCTCACCTGAAAAAATGGTTGTTTTTAAAGCAACACAGCAGAGAGAGAGAGAATACCTGACCACTGTTTTTTACTATGTACAGACTCAGTGAGCATAGCCTTGCTATTGAGAAAGGCTGCCGTAGGGAGACCTGGCTCTTAAGAGAAGACAGGCTATGTGCTCACTGCCTACAAAATGAGGTGGAAACTGAGCTGCACTTCCGAACCTCCTGCCCAATGTATCACCATATTAGAGACACATGTTTCCCTCAGATTTCACAGACCCACAAAGAATTAGAAAACAAATCAAATTTTGCTAAACCCATATCTATTAGATGAAATACCATTTAAAATATATATATTTAACCTTTATTTATACAGGTTTTTCTCATTGAGATAACATCTCTTTTCCAAGAGAGACCTGGTCCAATAGCAGCAGGGGGAACAACGTTTCAGACAAAACAACTTACATACACTAACACAACATTAAACAAAACTATAAACACACATACAGTACAACAAAAACATTTTACGATAAAAACACAAGTCTTGAATAAAAACAGCTGTCCTAAAGACAATTACACTCTTCTATGATATATACATTGATCAAGTGTTTAAACTCCACCAACGAAACTAGATCATCACATTTTAAAATGTTCAGGAGAGAATTCGAGGACCACGGTGGTGAGTAACTAAAACTATTTCTATCATGTCCTGTTCTAATTTTTGGTACTGTTAGAAGCAAATCAGAATTGGACTGTAATTTATATTTATTTACCAACCTGACAAAAAAGAACAGATAAAATGGCATTTTACCCAATATGGCCTTATAAATCAGTGTATACCAGTGTTTAAGCCTACGCAAGGTCAATGACGACCAGCCAACAGCGCTGTAGAGATCACAATGATGTGTTAGACGTTTCTGATTTGTTATGAACCTGAGGGCTGCATGTGTACACTGAATCAAGTGCTCTCAGGGTAGTGGCTGAGGCCTGCATATATATAACATCACTACAATCTAAAACCGCCAGTAATGTACATCGTACCAGCTCCTTCCTGGCCTCCAGAGAAAAACAAGCCTTATGCCGGTAATAAAAACCTATTTAAGGCTTGAGCTTCCTTATCAAGTTCTCTACATGCACAGTGAAGCTCAGTTTATCATCAATCCACACACCCAAATATTTGTACACATTAAGTTGATCTATAGTATGTCCAACCAATGTAGCAATGACATGATTAGTAACATGCCTGGCATTTGAAAATACCATGCGTTTTGTTTTACCTGAATTTAGAACCAGCTCTAAATCATACCGATTCTGTTGTATGATGTTAAATGCTCTTTGGGCATTTTCAAAAGCTAAAGATAAACTACTACCACTAGAATAAAGAACAGTATCATCTGCATAAAAATTAACATCTGCTGTTTCAATAAGATCCCCAATGTTGTTGATATACAAAATGATCAACAGTGGGCCCAAAATGGAACCTTGCGGAACACCTGAGCACACCTCTATGGACTCAGATTTACAACCATCTGCCATTACACATTGTGTACACATTCTGTAGGTAAGTTATTAAAACTTCTTAAGGATGACGCAGAATGCTGTTCCCATGCAGGAACAACACTCAGCGGATTTCAGAGCGCCACCTATAGTTTTTGATAAAACTCATAATTTCATTAAACTTTCATTAAAATACACATTCAAGGTAGTGAATTAAAGCTACACTCGTTGTGAATCTATCCACCAAGTCAGATTTGTAAAATGCTTTTCGGCGAAAGCATGAGAAGCTATTATCTGATAGCATGTACCCCCAAAATACTGCAACGTCACCTAACACGACAGATTTTGCGGTAGCCGGCGCTACCCAAAACGCAGAAATAAAATATACATTCATTACCTTTGACGAGCTTCTTTCTTGGCACTCCTAGATGTCCCATAAACATTTATTTGGGTCTTTTTTTCGATTAAATCGGTCCATATATAGCCTAGATATCGATCTATGAAGACTGTGTAATCAAGGAAAAAACTGAGTTTGATAACGCAACGTCATTTTTAAAAATTTAAAAAATCGACGATAAACTTTCACAAAACACTTCGAAATACTTTTGTAATGCAACTTTAGGTATTAGTAAACGTTAATAATCAATCAAAATGATCATGGGGCGATGTATATTCTTTAGCTTCACGTCTTGAAATCATGTCCGGATATGTCTCAACCAAAACATCCTGTTGGAGACCGGAATAAATCGGCTGCCTTGTTTCGGTTTGACCAAGAAACAAATTTGAGACAAATGACAAGACTGTTGTCATCGTGTGGAAGCTGTAGGTATTGCAACCTCGGCCCCATTTAATTTTGGTCACTTTTAACAGAGGGTTGAAGTGGCGCATGGATATATTTTCCCATTTTCAGTGATCAGATTTTCCTGCACTTTTCGATGAAACGCACGTTCTGTTATAGTCACAGCCGTGATTTAACCAGTTTTAGAAACGTCTGAGTGTTTTCTATCCACACATACTAATCATATGCATATACTATATTCCTGGCATGAGTAGCAGGGCGCTGAAATGTTGCGCGATTTTTAACAAAAAGCTGCGAAAATTCGCAGCCTCCCTAAGAGGTTTTAACCAATCTGGAGCATGACCAGTAATTCCACAACATTTTAGCCTTTGCACTAACACAACATGGTCCATGGTGTCAAAAGCCTTCGACAATCAATAAAGACGGACACACAATATAACTTTTTATCAAGAGCACCGTGACTGTCATTTAAAACCTTCAATGTTGCTGAAACAGTGCTGTGGCCCGACCTAAAACCTGATTGCATTCCATTTAAGATGTTGTTTTCTTGGAAGTAGACCTTCAGCTGCCTACTAACTACGGACTCCAGTACCTTTGACAGTACAGACCATTTTGAAATGGGTTGATATAGTTGTCAAGTAGCGAGGGATCTCCACCTTTCAGGAGAGGCAGTACAAAAGCAGATTTCCATAACTTGGGGATTACCTGAACATCAAGCGTAAGGTTAAAAATACATGTTCAGGGGGAGCAATGATGTCTGCGGCTAGGTGTAGGAGGCGGGGGTCTAGTTCATCAGGGCCAGGGGATTTTTTAAAATCAATTTCTTTCAGGGCTTTACACACTTCTGAAACAGAGAAGGAGGAAAAGGAGAACCTGGTGAAGGAGTGCACAGGGGTGTCAGGTAAATTTATACACTTCTGAAACAGAGAAGGATTAAAGGAGAACCTGGTGAAGGAGAGCACAGGGGTGTCAGGTACATTTATACACTTCTGAAACAGAGAAGGATGAAAAGGAGAACCTGGTGAAGGAGAGCACAGGGTGTCAGGTACATTTATACACTTCTGAAACAGAGAAGGATTAAAGGAGAACCTGGTGAAGGAGAGCACAGGGGTGTCAGGTACATTTATACACTTCTGAAACAGAAGGATGAAAAGGAGAACCTGGTGAAGGAGAGCACAGGGGTGTCAGGTACATTTACACACTTCTGAAACAGAGAAGGATGAAAAGGAGAACCTGGTGAAGGAGTGCACAGGGGTGTCAGGTACATTTATACACTTCTGAAACAGCGAAGGATGAAAAGGAGAACCTGGTGAAGGAGTGCACAGGGTGTCAGGTACATTTACACACTTCTGAAACAGAGAAGGATGAAAAGGAGAACCTGGTGAAGGAGTGCACAGGGGTGTCAGGTAAATTCATAGGGGGCTCAATTATACCTTTGACCTTTTCAAATAAACTGCCTGCATCTAAAAAATGCTGGTTCAAGGCTTTCAGATACTCTCAGTTACAATCTGTGTCGACCAACAATTGTTTGGGAAGCTGTGTATCTTTTTTGCACTCCAAACCCTTCACTACTTGACAAAATTTGGATGGATTATTAAAATGATGTGAAGTAGATTACAGGTTGTGGTGTGCTTTCAGTTTACGGATCATAGCCACACCCATATTTCAAAGACGTTTTAAAGCCATTAAAAATATTTGAAATATCTTTATTCCTTTGAAACTTTGAGTCTAATGTTTACTGTAATTTTTTTATTGTTTGTTTCACTTTTGTTTATTTTCTATTTCACTTGCTTTGGCAATGTAAACATAAGTTTCCCATGCCAATAAAGCCCCTTAAATTGAAACAGAGAGAGAGAGAGAGAGAGAGAGAGAGAGAGAGAGAGAGAGAGAGATGCTGATGCTGCCAGCTCCAAGTCACATGACTTAGACACAGTCATCTTATCATGATATTCACTCTTAATTACATGTTGTTACCTGTGGTTAAATGTGGAATATTCTCTTTAGAATGCATTACTTTTAATCAGAGGCCTGCTCAACAGTAGTGCACTAAATAAGGAATAGGATGTGATTTGGGACGTATCTGACTTCCTAGTTTCCATTCTGTCGCTGCTAGAGCTGTGACCTGATACTGAACCACACATTGACACATCAAGAGGAGGGAGTTCCTGGGCACCGTGACAGAAGATGGCATGACGAATGGAAAAAAAAAATCTTCCATTGAGAGGTGTGTCTGTTAGAACAGGCCACACAAGTGGTTGTTGAACTTCGACTGTCTCGTCCCAATTTACCCAGACCCCAATTCACCCTGACCCCAATTCACCCAGACCTCAATTCACCCAGTCCCCAATTCACCCAGTCCCCAATTCACCCAGAACCCAATTTACCCAGACCCCAAATTACCCAGACCCCAATTCACCCAGTCCCCAATTCACCCAAACCCCAATTCACTGTTTTACCAGTGACTCAGACAAGTGGGTAGTGACATCCATGTGTGACTGTCTGTGTTTGGTGGGTCTCCTGTGCATCACACGACTGTTTGAGCCCACTGAGCTAAAGCCTTTAGGACAGACCCAGTGTAACCAAACCTTTAGGACAGACGCAGTGGTACCATACCTTTAGGAAAGACCCAGTGGTACCATACCTTTAGGACAGACCCAGTGGTACCATACCTTTAGGACAGACCCAGTGGTACCATACCTTTAGGACAGACCCAGTTGTACCATACCTTTAGGACAGACCCAGTGTAACCAAACCTTTAGGACAGACGCAGTGGTACCATACCTTTAGGACAGACCCAGTGGTACCATACCTTTAGGACAGACCCAGTGGTACCATATCTTTAGGACATACCCAGTGGTATCATACCTGTAGGACAGACCCAGGGTAACCATACCTTTAGGACATACACAGTGGTACCATATCTTTAGGACAGACCCAGGGTAACCATATCTTTAGGACAGACCCAGGGTAACCATACCTTTAGGACCGACCCAGGGTAACAATACCTTTAGGACAGACCCAGTGGTACCATACCTTTAGGACCGACCCAGTGGTACCATATCTTTAGGACAGACCCAGTGGTACCATACCTTTAGGACAGACCCAGTGGTACCATACCTTTAGGACAGACCCAGTGGTACCATACCTTTAGGACAGACCCAATGGTACCATACCTTTAGGACAGACCCAGGGTAACCATACCTTTAGGACAGACCCAGGGTGGTACCATACCTTTAGGACCGACCCAGTGGTACCTTCTTTAGGACAGACCCAGTGGTACCATACCTTTAGGACAGACCCAGTGGTACCATACCTTTAGGACAGACCCAGTGGTACCATACCTTTAGGACAGACCCAATGGTACCATACCTTTAGGACAGACCCAGGGTAACCATACCTTTAGGACAGACCCAGGGTAACCATACCTTTAGGACAGACCCAGTGGTACCATACCTTTAGGACAGACCCAGGGTAACCAGGTAGTAATAAGGCTATATACAGGAGTACCAATGCCAAGGTCCAGGGGTACCAGGTAGGTAATTTACGTAATATGTACATGTCTGTAGGGGTAAAAGTGAATACGCAATCAGGAAAAACAATAAACAGAGTAGCAGCACTGTATGTGGAGAGTGTGAAAGTGTGTCTATGGGTGAGTGTGTGTGTGTTGCATGAATACGCATTTGTGTCAGTGTGTGAGCGTATGTACTGTGTGAGTATGTGTTTGTTGGAGTGTGTGTGTTGGAATGTCAGTGTAGTATATGTGGGTGTGTTGGTAGAGTCCAGTCAGTATGGGTAGAGTCCAGTCAGTGTATGGGTAGAGTCCAGTCAGTGTGTGGGTAGGATCCAGTCAGTGTGTGGGTAGAGTCCAGTCAGTGTGTGGGTAGAGTCCAGTCAGTGTGTGGGTAGAGTCCAGTCAGTGTGTGGGTAGAGTCCAGTCAGTGTGTGGGTAGAGTCCAGTCAGTGTGTGGGTAGAGTCCAGTCAGAATGTGGGTAGAGTCCAGTGAGTGTGCATATATCATATCTAAGAATGTCTGTGTTAAAAAGGGGAGGTCAATATAAATAATCCAGGTATCCAAATTGTTAACTGTTTCGGAGTCTTCTAGCTTTGGGATAGAAGCTGTTCAGGAGCCTTTTGGTCCCAGACTTAGTTCTCCAGTACCACTTGCTGTGCAGTAGCAGAGAGAACAGTTGATGACTTGGGTGGCTGGAATCTGACAATTTTTAGGTCCTTCCTTTGACCTCAAGCTTTTAGTGTGAAGTCCCCAGGTACATTTGAGCAAATCGTGAAGGAGACATTTGCATTCATATTCCATTTTTCTGCAAGAATATCGTCAAATATTGTAATTATATTATAATAATAATTCTATGTAATTAATTATAATTGGACGTTGAATTAGCTTTCCAAGTATTAGTAGCCATATTTTCAAAACAACCAGTTTTCATAACTTCATAACTCTGAATATCCTTATAATTTTTGTCCAAAATGAAAAGGCATGCTTTCGTACAAGGTTACTAGCTACATTTTACAACATATAAATGGTTTCTGGATACTCCAGTAAAGTCCAGCTCATTGCCTATCCAGCTAGCTTTGTTTGACCCCGATTGGTGCTTATTTGAGAAAGATACGGCCATTTAAGTGATGGCCGCCCGCGTCATCGGCATGCCCTGAAGGCATCGCTCTCTGACCAAATATGGTGTTCTATAGGATATACTACACTCCTAATGATATAGTGAAGTCTCGTTACCTTCTAGGATCTCTGATATGGTGTTCTATAGGATATACTACACGCCTAATGAAATAGTGAAGTCTTGTTACCTTCTAGGATCTCTGAGGAATAGATACGAATATGATTTGACTCGTTGAAACAACGTTTAGGGTGAGATTTTCACAGATTCCTTTCTTTGTAAATTTAAAAGGGGAAATATAAAATCGATTGTGCATGCTATATGGACCTTTTTAGGATATGAAAAGGATTTTATCTAACAAAACGACACTTCAAGTTATCTCTGGGACCCTTTGAATGATAAATCAGAGCAAGATTTCAGAATGTTAGCACACATTTCACCTTCAGAAGTGAATTTATCAAACCTATCGAGGTGAAAAGTTAGGACCTCAACTCAAGCAAAAGCATGGAATTTTTTTGAGAGTAAAAGCTACTGTAAATTGGACAGTGCAGTTATATTGACAAGAATTTAAGCTTTCAGCCGATATAAGACACTTATATGTACCGACATTTGTTGTTTCTCTCAAATCTGTGATCTTGACATAACGGGCTGAATGATTTACATCTGTCCTGTTGACACTGATCCTTAAGAATATACACTGCTCAAAAAAATAAAGGGAACACTTAAACAACACAATGTAACTCCAAGTCAATCACACTTCTGTGAAATCAAACTGTCCACTTAGGAAGCAACACTGGTTGACAATAAATTTCACATGCTGTTGTGCAAATGGAATAGACAACAGGTGGAAATTATAGGCAATTAGCAAGACACCCCCAATAAAGGAGTGGTTCTGCAGGTGGTAACCACAGACAACTTCTCAGTTCCTATGCTTCACGTTTGAATGCTGGCGGTGCTTTCACTCTAGTGGTAGCATGAGACAGAGTCTACAACCCACACAAGTGGCTCAGGTAGTGCAGCTCATCCAGGATGGCACATCAATGCGAGCAGTGGCAAGGTGGTTTGCTGTGTCTGTCAGCGTAGTGTCCAGAGCATGGAGGCGCTACCAGGAGACAGGCCAGTACATCAGGAGGCGTGGAGGAGGCTGTAGGAGGGCAACAACCCAGCAGCAGGACCGCTACCTCCGCCTTTGTGCAAGGAGGAGCACTGCCAGTGCCCTGCAAAATGACCTCCAGTTGGCCACAAATGTGCATGTGTCTGCTCAAACGGTCAGAAACAAACTCCATGAGGGTGGTATGAGGGCCCGATGTCCACAGGTGGGGGTTGTGCTTACAGCCCAACACCGTGCAGAACGTTTGGCATTTGCCAGAGAACACCAAGATTGGCAAATTTGCCACTGACGCCCTGTGCTCTTCACAGATGAAAGTAGGTTCACACTGAGCACGTGACAGATGTGACAGTCTGGAGATGCTGTGGAGAACGTTCTGCTGCCTTCAACATCCTCCAGCATGACCGGTTTGGCGGTGGGTCAGTCATGGTGTGGGGTGGCATTTCTTTGGGGGGCCGCACAGCCCTCCATGTGCTCGCCAGAGGTAGCCTGACTGCCATTAGGTACCGAGATGAGATCCTCAGACCCCTTTTGAGACCATATGCTGGTGCGGTTGGCCCTGGGTTCCTCCTAATGCAAGACAATGCTAGACCTCATGTGGCTGGAGTGTGTCAGCAGTTCCTGCAAGAGGAAGGCATTGATGCTATGGACTGGCCCATCCGTTCCCCAGACCTGAATCCAATTGAGCACATCTGGGACCACAAACACCACGTCAACAACGCCACGTTGCACCACAGACTGTCCAGGAGTTGGCGGAAGCTTTAGTCCAGGTCTGGGAGGGGATCCCTCAGGAGACCATCCGCCACCTCAGCCACCTCATCAGGAGCATGCCAAGGCGTTGTAGGTAGGTCATACAGGCATGTGGAGGCCACACACACTACTGAGCCTTAGTAAGTAAACTGTGACAGGACCAGAGAGTTAATCAATGTGATAAGACCATTAGTAAGTAAACTGTGACAGGACCAAAGAGTTAATCAATGTGATAAGACCATTAGTAAGTCAACTGTGACAGGACCAAAGAGTTAATCAATGTGATAAGACCATTAGTAAGGCGCCGACAGAGATGGACGCCTCGCTTCGCGTTCCTAGGAAACTATGCAGTTTTTTGTGTTTTTACGTGTTATTTCTTACATTAGTACCCCAGGTCATCTTAGGTTTCATTACATACAGTCGAGAAGAACTACTGAATATAAGAGCAGCGTCAACTCACCATCAGTACGACCAAGAATATGACTTTCACGAAGCGGATCCTGCGTTCTGCCTTTCACCCAGGACAACGGAATGGATCCCAGCCGGCGACCCAAAAAAACGACTTCGTAAAAGAGGGAAACGAAGCGGTCTTCTGGTCAGACTCCGGAGACGGGCACATCGTGCACCACTCCCCAGTATACTTCTCGCCAATGTCCAGTCTCTTGACAACAAGGTTGATGAAGTCCGAGCAAGGGTAGCATTCCAGAGGGACATCAGAGACTGTAACGTTCTTTGCTTCACGGAAACATGGCTAACTGGAGAGACGCTATCGGAGTCGGTGCAGCCAGCTGGTTTCTCCACGCATCACGCCGAAAGAAACAAACATCTTTCTGGTAAGAAGAGGGGCGGGGGCGAATGCCTTATGGCTAACGAGACGTGGTGTGGCCACAACACTATACAGGAACTCAAGTCCTTCTGTTCACCTGATTTAGAATTCCTCACAATCAAATGTCGACCGCATTATCTACCAAGGGAATTCTCTTCGATTATAATCACAGCCGTATATATTCCCCCCCAAGCAGACACATTGATGGCTCTGAACGAACTTTATTTGACTCTTTGCAAACTGGAATCCACACATCCTGAGGCTGCATTCATTGTAGCTGGGGATTTCAACAAGGCTAATCTGAAAGCAAGACTCCCTAAATTGTATCAGCATATCGATTGCGCAACCAGGGCTGGCAAAACCTTGGATCATTGCTATACTTCCACTACGCATATAAGGCCCTGCCCCGCCCTCCTTTCGGAAAAGCTGACCACGACCATACGCTGATTCGGTGTGTGAGTTCATTAGAACGTGCGTTGAAGATGTCGTTCCCATAGCAACGATTAAAACATTCCCAAACCAGAAACCGTGGATTGATGGCAGCATTCGCGTGAAACTGAAAGCGCGAACCACTGCTTTTAATCAGGGCAAGGTGACCGGAAACATGACCGAATACAAACAGTGTAGCTATTCCCTCCGCAAGGCAATCAAACAAGCTAAGCATCAGTATAGAGACAAAGTAGAATCTCAATTCAATGGCTCAGACACAAGAGGTATGTGGCAGGGTCTACAGTCAATCACAGATTACAAAAAGAAAACCAGCCCCGTCACGGACCAGGATGTCTTGCTCCCAGGCAGACTAAATAACTTTTTTGCCCGCTTTGAGGACAATACAGTGCCACTGACACGGCCTGCAACCAAAACATGCGGCCTCTCCTTCACTGCACCTGAGGTGAGTAAAACATTTAAACGTGTTTACCCTCGCAAGGCTGCAGGCCCAGACGACATCCCCAGCCGCGCCCTCAGAGCATGCGCAGACCAGCTGGCTGGTGTGTTTACCGACATATTCAATCAATCCCTATCCCAGTCTGTTGTTCCCACATGCTTCAAGAGGGCCACCATTGTTCCTGTTCCCAAGAAAGCTAAGGTAACTGAGCTAAATGACTACCGCCCCGTAGCACTCACTTCCGTCATCATGAAGTGCTTTGAGAGACTAGTCAAGGACCATATCACCTCCACCCTACCTGACACCCTAGGCCCACTCCAATTTGCTTACCGCCCAAATAGGTCTACAGACGATGCAATCTCAACCACACTGCACACTGCCCTAACCCATCTGGACAAGAGGAATACCTATGTCAGAATACTGTTCATCGACTACAGCTCGGCATTTAACACCATAGTACCCTCCAAGCTCGTCATCAAGCTCGAGACCCTGGGTCTCGACCCCGCCCTGTGCAACTGGGTACTGGACTTCCTGACGGGCCGCCCCCAGGTGGTGAGGGTAGGCAACAACATCTCCACCCCGCTGATCCTCAACACTGGGGCCCCAGAAGGGTGCGTTCTGAGCCCTCTCCTGTACTCCCTGTTCACCCACGACTGCGTTGCCACGCACGCCTCCAACTCAATCATCAAGTTTGCAGACGACACAACAGTGGTAGGCTTGATTACCAACAACGACGAGACGGCCTACAGGGAGGATGTGAGGGCCCTCGGAGTGTGGTGTCAGGAAAATAACCTCACACTCAACGTCAACAAAACTAAGGAGATGATTGTGGACTTCAGGAAACAGCAGAGGGAACACCCCCCTATCCACATAGATGGAACAGTAGTGGAGAGGGTAGCAAGTTTTAAGTTCCTCGGCATACACATCACAGACAAACTGAATTGGTCCACCCACACAGACAGCATCGTGAAGAAGGCGCAGCAGTGCCTCTTCAACCTCAGGAGGCTGAAGAAATTCGGCTTGTCACCAAAAGCACTCACAAACTTCTACAGATGCACAATCGAGAGCATCCTGGCGGGCTGTATCACCGCCTGGTACGGCAACTGCTCCGCCCACAACCGTAAAGCTCTCCAGAGGGTAGTGAGGTCAGCACAACGCTTCACCGGGGGCAAACAGGACACCCTCCAGGACACCTACACCACCCGATGTTACAGGAAGGCCATAAAGATCATCAAGGACAACAACCACCCGAGCCACTGCCTGTTCACCCCGCTATCATCCAGAAGGCGAGGTCAGTACAGGTGCATCAAAGCTGCGACCGAGAGACTGAAAAACAGCTTCTATCTCAAGGCCATCAGACTGTTAAACAGCCACCACTAACATTGAGTGGCTGCTGCCAACACACTGACTCAACTCCAGCCACTTTAATAATGGGAATTGATGTAAAATGATGTAAAATATATCACTAGCCACTTTAAACAATGCTACCGAATATAATGTTTACATACCCCACATTATTCATCTCATATGCATACGTATATACTGTACTCTATATCATCTACTGCATCTTTATGTAATACATGTATCACTAGCCATTAACTATGCCACTTTGTTTACATACTCATCTCATATGTATATACTGTACTCGATACCATCTACTGTATCTTGCCTATGCCGCTCTGTACCGTCACTCATTCATATATCTTTATGTACATATTCTTTATCCCCCTACACTTGTGTGTATAAGACAGTAGTTTTGGAATCGTTAGTTAGATTACTTGTTGGTTATTACTGCATTGTCGGAACTAGAAGCACAAGCATTTCGCTACACTCGCATTAACATCTGCTAACCATGTGTATGTGACAAATAAAATTTGATTTGATAAAAAAAAAAAGTAAACCGTGACAGGACCAAAGAGTTAATCAGTGTGATAAGACCTTTAGTAAGTAAACTGTAATAGGACCAAAGAGTTAATCAATTTGATAAGACCATTAGTCAGTAACTGTGACAGGACCAAAGAGTTCATCAATGTGATAAGACCTTTAGTCAGTAAACTGTGATAGGACCAAAGAGTTAATCAATGTGATTTTTTCATAAATGGACAAGTAGTTCCATGGTTGCAGAATCGTATCTATTTTTTCAGATGTGAATACCAAGTATGTCTATTTCACCATCTGTACATTTTATTGGTAAACTACAAGGTAGTGTTAACACTATTTTTGTATGATCCAATACGTAATATGGTACACTTGTCATAATTATAACAGCCTAGAATGGTATGTTAGCAGAATGGAATGGTCTGTTTTGTGTGGTAGCAGAATGGAATGGTATGTCTTGTGTGGTAGCAGAATGGAATGGTATGTCTTGTGTGGTAGCAGCATAGAATGGTATGTCTTGTGTGGTAGCAGAATAGAATGGTCTGTTTTGTGTGGTAGCAGAATGGAATGGTATGTCTTGTGTGGTAGCAGAATAGAATGGTATGTCTTGTGTGGTAGCAGAATAGAATGGTATGTCTTGTGTGGTAGCAGAATAGAATGGTATGGGGCGGAGCTAGCATGTTGGAGTGAACGGCTGTGCGTGAGAGGCTCCTGCAACTTTTTTGCGAAATAATCTAATTTAACCTTTTTACTTTTTACAACAAACGTTTCTTTCTAATACAAGATTGTAACTTTTTATATGAAAATGCAGAGTAATAAGCGACCAAAGGACAATAAATCCACAGCGGAGGCCTACTCCCCACTAAACAACGAGACAGACATGGCGGGAGGCACATGCAACAACGTGACACTTACAGAACTTACCCGGGCTCTGGGGGAGCTACGTGTTGCTATAGCTGAGGATCTTAAGGCCACTATTGCTGAGCTGGACACCAAAATCGAGAGCGTCATTCGAACGGTCGCTTCGCATGGCCAGAGTATTGTGGACCTTGAGAAAGCTTCTGAATTCAACGCTGGTAGGATCGACGAGTTAGAGAAGCTATGCACGTCATTGCAGGATACTGTGCAGAGGCTTTCTGTGAAAGTGGTGGACCTGGAGGGCCGATCCAGACGTAATAACCTTCGCGTTGTTGGTCTGGCAGAGGGGATAGAGGCGGGCTCTCGCCCTACCGACTTCTTCGCCAAGCTATTGAAGGATGCAATGGGATCGGATGTTTTGGATTCGGATCCCCAGCTGGACCGCGCACATCGCTCCCTTGTCCCAGTGCCTGGACCGGGCCAACGTCCTCGCCCAGTAATAATCTGTTGTCACAGTTTCAAGACCAAGGATCTTATCCTGCGTGAAGCTCGAATGAGGGGCAACCTGTCACATAAAGGGCATCCATTCCGTGTCTATGAGGATTATGCGCCCGATGTGGCAAAGCATCGCGCCGACTACAGAGATGTCATGACCAAACTCTACAAACTCCATCTTCGCCCAGCCTTACTCTTCCCTGCAAGACTAAGAATTACCCCGCCTTCCGGTGAGACGCAGAGAAGTTTATCCGCGGATATACACCAATCCCCCGTACAGGTTAGAGTGCCTTGTTATTGCGTGTCAGGGTCTGCTCATGGACTCGAATCCATACTATATCATATTGGGTGAAAACGTATTAAACGGGCTCAACAAGGGCTACCGAGCATGTAAGACGCTGAGCAGACCAATGGATGGTGGTCAGAGCTCTCATTTAACGTTAAATTCACTTTCATCTCGGCTGTGCTCAGTGATGCATATTTTTTACTTCCAGGTTTGATCACTGACACCTTCGGACAGATATACTTATATTCCCCCACTTTTGTTTTGTTTCGTTATTTATTTTACAATCCTTACATCACTCTTACTACCATACCATTTATTTATTGCTTGCAGGGGACTGGGGGTGATGGTTGGGAGGGGGCAGACACCTGGTTAGCAAGTTGATGTTTTGTGCCGTTCTGCCTTTGTCTGGCCGTGGGCCTCCCTCCCGACTAGAGTCCCACCAGCCCTCTGTCGTGCTTATGTATGTGTAGGTGTGCGTAAATATAATTACTATTTGTACTTTATTACTATTTTCTCTTAGCATTTTAGTATTATGTATGTGTATATTTTAAATCAGTGTAGATTGTTATTCTGGGGTATGAATGTTTGTATGTGTATGTGTGCATATGGATGTATATACATATTCTTTAAATATATATTTTTATATATGATTTTTTTGTGTGGGTATGTATACATACATGTATATGTATGGATGTGTGTGTGTGTGTGTGTATGTATGTATATATATGTGTGTGTGTGTGTATATGTGTGTATGTATGTGTGTATGTATGTGTATATATATATATATATAAGGTATATATTTTTACTTATTTTTTATTAAACATATTTTTTTTATTTTTATGGGGGGAACGTTTAATTGAACAAATCCTTGTTCCGATCTCCTGACCCACAGTATGTAAAGGTACGGCTGACTAGGTCGGTTGCGGATGGTTTATTTTTTGACCGGCAGTGCTTAGCAGTATTATCTTGAGGCTATATCTTGCTTATCTCTGGGATTGACCCAGGATGACGCTTAAATGCGCAATATGTTTAAGTTGCAACTTATTCGGTTTAGGTTTATTAGATGCTAACTGAACACTTAACTCGCGGGAGCCTCCTCAGTTCATATGTTAGTAGAAGTTCTAGGATAGTGAGAGGTGAACGTATAGTTGGGATTTTATTTTTGTTTTACCTCTTGTTCGAGGTCGCGCCGTGCTTTTTTGGCATCGGCCAGACAATGTGTTTATTATTTTTATTTTTCCTTTTTTTTCTCTCCTGTTTGTACATGCCTGTTAAATGTGGGTTGATGGGGGGGGGGTAAGTGTTGGGGAAATTAGGGGAACAGGGTGGGAAGTAAAGGTGCTTGCAGGGGGAGGGGGGGGTTGGATACTGCTCGGGTGTAGGTGCTACATATGCTGATCGTGATGGTTTGGTGCGCTTTCTTACCTTTTTATCAAGTTACATGGTATGCAGGCCACCATAGGAACTACAAACGAGAGGAGGGCGGGGCTTACATTCACTTCCTGGAATGTCAAGGGTTTAAATGAACCAATTAAGAGGGGCAAGGTCCTAGCCCACTTGAAAGCACTCTCGTCTGATATTACATTTTTGCAAGAAACCCATCTGAAGAATAACTCTCATAGCAGACTTAAGTGTAGGTGGGTGGGGCAAGTGTATCACTCTAACTTCTCTGCCAAAACGAGAGGCACAGCGATTCTGGTACGGAAAGGAATTCCATTTCTACATAAAACCACTATTGCGGATAAAGAGGGTCGGTATGTGATCGCAATAGGAGAAATCCACTCTACCTCAGTAACTCTACTAAATATCTATGGGCCAAACATTGACAACCCCTCTTTTTTCAAAAGAGTCCTTGCCCTGATTCCAGATATCTCCCATACTAACCTGGTCATTGGAGGGGACCTTAACTGTGTGCTAGACCAATATTTGGATAGATCCTCTACCCGGCGAACCCCTACCTCCTATTCAAGCGAATTCTTGAATACCTACATAAAAAATTCTAACTTATTTGATATATGGAGGATCGCTAACCCTACGGGTAGGGAATACTCCTTTTACTCTCATGTTCACAAGGTTTACACTCGAATTAACTACTTTTTGTTGGATGCTAGACTACTCCCCTATACCTGTAATGTGAGGTATCATGATATTATAATCTCGGACCACAGTCCACTCACCTTCTCCCTGAGATTGGGTGACATTGTACCAAACGAGAAGGTCTGGAGGTTGAATCCTCAGCTCCTCACAGAACCAACATTCTGTGAATATCTTCAAGACCAAATTAAATTTTTCTTTGATACCAACGACAACACAGAGACCTCCCCAGCATTATTGTGGGAAACACTGAAGGCTTATCTGAGAGGCTGTATCATCTCCTTTCAGGCTGCCAGGAGTAGGCAAAACAGAGGAAAACTGGAAGAACTAGAGGGACAAATTCACTTACTGGATAGGGAGAATGCTAGCCACCCATCTATGGAGAAACATAAAAAAATTACCTCTTTAAAATGTGAATATAATCAGATTCTCTCAGCTAAAATTGCTAAATCTTTTCTCTATGCCAAGCAAAAATATTTTGAGTTTGGTGACAAACCACACAAATTACTCACCAGAAAACTTCGAAAAAATGTGAGTGACCGAATGATTCACAGGGTTAAATCTGCATCCGGGGAATTACTCTCTTCCCCCAAAGACATCAATGACAGATTCCGGCAGTTTTATGAGACTCTATATACATCTAAAGCGGATCCTAACCCCTTAATTATGCAAACATTTTTGGAGGACTGTAAATCTTCCTGCCCTGAACCAGGAAGATTCTAACTTCCTGAATAAGGAAATATCTCTTGATGAAATCCGAGAAACAATTAAATCTCTAAAGAGTGGCAAGACCCCGGGCCCAGATGGATACCCTGGTGAATTCTATAAAACATTCAGCAACATGCTCTCCACCTATCTGCACAAAATGTTGATTCAGGCCAATGAGGATGGAGCTCTCCCTTCTACTTTGGACGAAGCGTTCATTACAGTTATACATAAGAAGGGTAAAGATCCAGAAGAGGTAGGGTCATACAGACCAATATCTCTCCTTAATACAGACCAAAAGATTTTAGCAAAAACTCTGGCTAACAGGCTTAGCACTTTAATTGGCAAATTGGTCCATTCGGATCAGGCCGGCTTTATCCCTAACAGAAACTCATTCTTCAATCTCAGGCGCCTCTTCAATATTATGTATTCTCAGAGGTTACCCAACGTGGACCTTGCCGTCATATCTCTTGACGCCGAAAAGGCCTTTGACCAAGTTGAGTGGCCCTATCTATTCAAGGTCCTACAGAAATGTAATATTGGAGATAGGTTCATAAATTGGATCCAGCTTTTATATAGGAACCCCTGTGCCAGAATACTCACTAACCAATCATTGTCGCCCCGATTTAACCTCAACAGGGGGACAAGGCGGGGTTGTGCGCTATCGCCTATGCTCTTCGCCCTAATTATCGAACCGCTCGCTCAGACGATTAGATCTCATGCAGCAATACACGGCTATAATACTAAAGATACTGTAAATAAGATCTCCCTATACGCAGATGACATCCTCCTCTATGTAACAGAACCCCAGGCTAGTATCCCAGCTATTCTTGATGTGATCAATTTGTTTGGTACCTTCTCGGGATACAGAATAAATTGGAACAAGAGTGAATTAATGCCCATACGGTCGCAAAATACCTCCTGGCTAGAACTTCTCCCATTTA
Organism: Oncorhynchus tshawytscha; assembly: GCF_018296145.1. Lineage (NCBI taxonomy): Eukaryota > Metazoa > Chordata > Actinopteri > Salmoniformes > Salmonidae > Oncorhynchus > Oncorhynchus tshawytscha. The sequence goes on from NC_056435.1 coordinate 76,437,035, forward strand.
AGTTATCTTCAGAAAAGTTTACCTACCTAGGAATTGTAGTTACCAAACAATACTCCTTACTATTTAAAGAGAATTTCCCCTCTCTGATACAAAAACTCAAAGCAAACATACTATTTTGGAGAACTCTCCCAATTTCTCTGCTCGGAAGAATTAATGCCATTAAAATGGTCTTCCTCCCTCCCTCTACCTATATCAGAACATCCCAGTATTCATACCTAAATCCTTTCATAAACAACTGGACTCAATTATCAATCCTTTCATCTGGGATTATAAAACACACAGGATAGGTAAAAAACACCTCTGTAAATCCAAGATGGAAGGAGGATTGTCTCTCCCAAATTTTATATTTTATTACTGGGCCGCTAACCTCCGCATTGTTACGTTTCTGTTGGATGACGTACTCCCGGCATCCAGCTGGCTTAGTATGGAGCGTGAGGAGTGTCACCCCTTCTCTATTGGCGCTGTGATTTTGTCGCCTGTCAATCTGGAGATGTCACTTTATTGTAACAATCCTATAATACATAGCACAGTCCGAATCTGGAAGCAAATTAAAGTCCACTTTGAGCTCAGACCAATGTCATTCATGCTCCCTGTCGCCAGGAATCCCTCCTTTGCCCCTTCTAACCTTGATAACACCTTTGAGCGATGGGGAGAGTTGGGGATAAGTACCATAGGGTATTTATACATAGAAGGGACCTTTGCTTCCTTTGAGCTGCTGAGGGAAACATATAATCTTCTCAGAAGTAATTTTTTCAGATACCTACAAATTAGAGACTACGTTAGAAAACACCTCCCAACATTTGGGAATGCTAAACCTTCCATGTTTGACGGATGCATAAAGATATGCCCCACCTCAGATAAACTGATATCGCGTCTATATGATGTTTTCAATCTGTTAGCACACCTTCTACTGATGCCATCAAGGCAAAATGGGAGGAAGAACTAGGGACTGACATCTCAGTGGCAGACTGGGAAGAGAGCTTGGAGTATATCCACACATGCTCCATTAATTCCAGACATCGTCTCATACAATTCAAGGTATTACACAGATTACACTATTCCAAAACTAAACTGCATAGGATATTTCCTGACACATCCCCTACATGTGATAAATGTCAGGCTACGCAGGGTACACTACTCCACTGCTTTGCCCTATGCTCTAGCTTGCATGGTTATTGGTGTGGAATTTTTAGGATCCTCTCTGAAGTTTTGGAGACTTCAATAGATCCAGACCCGCTTCTGATAATCCTGGGAGTATCTGAGTCCCTAAACGGATTAACCAACCCCCCAAAACAACTAATCTCGTATGGTCTCATCTCGGCAAAAAAACGAATCTTGTTGTTTTGGAAAAGGAGGGAAGCGCCCTCTACCAAATTATGGCTCAGTGAATTGGCAAACACTGTACACTTAGATATATTCTGAACAATAAATTATCAACATTTGATAAAATCTGGCAGCCTTTCCTCTCCTACTTGGACGAGTCGGCGCTGTGAATTTGTACTTATTAACACACTCTCAATTGTAATATTTTAATCTACCTTTGGGCAGCGTGTGCTGGCCCTACCACCCGAGCAGTTGGGAGGGGGGGGGAATAGGGGATGGGGGGTAGGGGGACATCTTCCCTCTTTCTTTCTACATGTCCTTGTTTTGTATGTCGTGTTTTGTATTATTTGTTCTGCACCCAGAACTCTGGGTCTTGTTGTTCCTGTATGCTCTTTTATGTTTAGATAAGAATTGTATACCTGTCTTGTATACCTATACACCATTCTTGTGTGTGTTTAATAAAAATATTTGAAACAGAATAGAATGGTATGTCTTGTGTGGTAGCAGAATGGAATGGTATGTCTTGTGTGGTAGCAGAATGGAATGGTATGTCTTGTGTGGTAGCATAATGGAATGGTATGTCTTGTGTGGTAGCATAATGGAATGGTATGTCTTGTGTGGTAGCATAATGGAATGGTATGTCTTGTGTGTTAGCAGAATGGAATGGTATGTCTTGTGTGGTAGCAGAATGGAATGGTATGTCTTGTGTGGTAGCAGCATAGAATGGTATGTCTTGTGTGGTAGCTGGACGGAATACTTTAGTGTTTTTCTGAGGTCGTTGAGAATGTGAAGACATGAGAGGCTGAAGTAGGCTGAGACCTGTGACTGACTGCTGTTAGTTAGGAGTAGCCTAGTGAAAAACATCTGATTACACCCTTAGAAAAAAGGCTTCAAAAGGGTTCAGTGCGGCGTGATAGGGTTCTACCAACAACTGTTTTGATCAAAATAACTTTAGATGTCAAGGGTTTTTCGTAAGGCAAAGTGGTCGACCTAGAACTTTTAACATCCTAAGAACCAAAGGAAAGGTTATTTGATGATTCTTTGGAAGACAAGAAGGGTTCTTTGGAAGGCAGGAAGGGTTCTTTGGAAGGCAAGAAGGGTTCTACATAGGACCATATATAATATTTCCCAGCATGCTCTATTGCAGGGAGATTTTCATAATTGTTTGTTTTACTGTAATATCTATGTTTTTGCATTGGTTGATACATTTTATGCTACACAAAGATAAATAACAACGTTTTTTAAACTAATCCAATATGTTAATAGTTGGATGTATTGCACCTGTTACTGAGATGGTTGTTTCAGTTTAGATGATGGAGGTAGTCTCAGTATTCAATTTTCCCTTCCCTGACAGTTATCCTGAATGCAGGTTGCAGGTGATGAACAATTCCACTTGTTGGATGTCCAAACTCTGACTAGATTCCAATAGGAGATACACATCACTTTTCAAGCCAGCATAATGTGACTTGCAGGCCTGATGTGGCCTGTAAACCAGGAGATTCCTAACACCACTGTGTTGGGGAATAACTAAGCCCTCAAAGAAAGGCCTTATGACATATGTAATGTAAATAATTACATTGTAAAGGCTAATAAGGCTCGTGGGTTCTACCAGTTCTTAGAGGGTTCTAGGAAGAACCCTACAAAGATAAAGGGTTTGCATTAGAACCCTTCATAGGCGGTACTAGGAAGAAACATTAGATTATAAAATGATTCTTAGTAGAGTAGATAGAACCATAGTAGAGTAGGTAGAACCATACACAGGGGGTTCTATGAAGAACCCTGCATAGAGTGTTCTAGATCCCTCTGCAAAGGGTTCCACCCAGCACCAAGAATGGTTCCCCCATGTAGACAAACCGAAGAACCCTGTACGGTTCTACTAAACTCCTTTTTTTTCTAAGAGTGATGCAACATTCTGGTACTCCTGGTTGAACGCTTCCGGATTTCGTGCTAAATCTCTTCTGATTTCGGGGGGCTGATCCTATGTAGCAGTCCTACTCTGAGCCACATTATGAGTACAGGCCCAGATCTGTTAAATTACGTAGTATAGTGGTGACATCTCATTCACAGCTCCTCTTGGAAATATAATGTAATTCGTCTGAGAGACCAACAGAGACAGAGCCTGGGTGTTCCTGTGTTACTAGTCTAACCAGTCATGGTGTCTGTTAGTCTGTTTGGCCAGCTGTTTTCTCCAAGCGCTCATACCCTAACCCTAATGAAGAAGAGCTGATGATTATTCAGGAAGTTAAGATCCTCTCTTCTTCTACACATTATCTTTCACCATTGTAAAGATTTTTTTTCCTTTTTTTTTCTCCCCCTTTCTCTCTTCCTATCCTTCTTTCTCTCTCTCTACCCTCTTTCTCTCTTTCTACCCTCTTTCTCTTTCTTTCTCTTTCTTCCCCTCATTCCATCTCCCCCTCTCTTTGTCCCCCTCCCCCCTTTCTCCTTCTCCTCTTCTCTTTCTCCCCCCATGGTTTAACACAGTTAACATTTAGCATTTTTGTGGGTGATTAGCAGTTGTTGTGGCAACCAGGGTGAGCAGTGATGAAAGCAGATGTCAGAGTAATTCACACCGCAGCTTAGCAAAGCTCTTCTCCTCTCAGCTCTACACAATGCAGCTCAGCGCCCCAACCGCCTCAATCAACTACAGGAGTGAAACCCCACCGATCAGCTACTGCTTCTCCAGTCCTTCTGCCTCCCAGTGTTACAGCACCCAGCTCCATTAACCCAAAGCTCATGTCCCCACAAATCCCACCACTTACTGAATTAGTAACAGCCCCCACAGGATTGTCTCCTAATTCGTGAATATCACCCCACAGCACCATCTCCTAATGTGGGAATATCACCCGACATCATCCTCTCCTAAAGCGGGAATATCACCCCACAGCATCCTCTCCTAATAAGGTAATATCACCCCACGGCATCATATCCTAATGTGGGAATATCACCCCACAGCATCCTCTCCTAATGCGGGAATACCAACCATGACAACTCTCTCCTCCAGCCTGCCAGGTCAACTCTCTCCTCCAGCCAACCATGACAACTCTCTCCTCCAGCCAACCATGACAACTCTCTCCTCCAGCCTGCCATGACAACTCTCTCCTCAGGCCAACCATGACAACGCTCTCCTCCAGCCTGCCATGACAACTCTCCTCCAGCCTGCCATGACAGCTCTCCCTCCAGCCTGCCAGCCTCCAGCCAACCATTACAACACTCTCCTCAAGCCTGCCATGACAGCTCTCCCTCCAGCCTGCCATGACAACTCTCTCCAGCCTGCCATGACAGCCTCCAGCCTGCCATGACAACGCTCTCCTCCACCCAACCATGACAGTGCCCTCCTCCAGCCTGCCAGGACAACTCTCTCCTCCAGCCTGCCATGACAACTCTCTCCTCCAGCCTGCCATGACAGCTCTCTCCTCCAGCCTGCCATGACAGCTCTCTCCTCCAGCCTGCCATGACAGCTCTCTCCTCCAGCCTGCCATGACAACTCTCTCCTCTAGCCTGCCATGACAACTCTCTCCTCGAGCCTGCCATGACAGCGCTCTACTCCAGCCCGTCGTGGCAGGCTGGAGGAGAGAGTTGTCATGGCAGGCTGGAGTAGAGAGTTGTCATGGCAACTCTCTCCTCCAGCCTGCCATGTCAAGAACTCTTTTCCAGCCTATTTAAATATGTTTTCCAGCCTGCCATGGCACTTTCCTCCAGCCTACCATGACAACGCTCTCCTCCAGCCTGCCATGACAACTCTCTCCTCCAGCCTGCCATGGCAACTCTCTCCTCCAGCCTACCATGACAACTCTCTCCTCCAGCCTGCCATGACAACTCTCTCCTCCAGCCTGCCATGACAGCTCTCTCCTCCAGCCAACCATGACAACTCTCTCCTCCAGCCAGCCATGACAACTCTCTCCTCCAGCCTGCCATGACAACTCTACCACTTTCCTCATCTGCTTTCCGGCCCTCTAGTCATACATAGCTACTAAACTCTTGTTCTGAGATTATTCACATAGCCATTTAAACCTGTCGAACAAACAGACAACAATAACAAGGTATTTACAACTGTTTTGTTACAAATGACACCTTGCCTTCTAATTTAATAGTACATTGAGAATGATTATTTCCTAGATTTCTGTTGCTATCTACAGTCTAGATTCAATCCGTAGTGCTGAAGATCCACACTGTAGCATGATTGAAAGGCGAAGGCAATGTTCCTGCGTTTGGAGAGACTTGATTGAAGTAAGCGCTTCATTTGTCGGCTCAATAGGTCATCTCTAACAGTTTAACAACCTGGCTGTGAGAATGACAAACACAGGAAATAACCTTTATCTGTTGGTTTATTAACACTGAAACAGAACATCATGTCTGTTAGATCAGACATGACAATACAGACATCAACTATTATCAGTTTGGTAAAATATCAGTTCAGTATGAAGCTCCCTGTAATCAGGATGACGTCCTGGTTTCAGGTTCTTTAGAGTCAGACATGTTGTGTTTCATTTGGTCTTTGGTCAAACTTTGTCACCATCAGACATGATAAAACATTACCTAACCAAACTCTACCTACCTTATTGTCCTGTCTTTACTGAACTCCAACAGTTACAACAGGGGCTGAGAGGAGGGTATATTACACAAAGAAATAAATAAAATATTCATATAAAAATAGTCTCTTACAAAATATATTCTATTAAACAATGTCAACAACGGGAAAAACGTATTTTGGAATAAGAATGGTTTAGTCTTGGCAGGACAGGTAACAAACAGTAAGGCAACAGTCAGTAAAGCTGACCCTCAGTAAACAGTCAGTAAGATAAAAGTCAGTAAAGCTGACCCTCAGTAAACAGTCAGTAAGGCAACAGTCAGTAAAGCTGACCCTCAGTAAACAGTCAGTAAAGCTGTCCCTCAGTAAACAGTCAGTAAGGCAACAGTCAGTAAAGCTGTCCCTCAGTAAACAGTCAGTAATGCAACAGTCAGTAAAGCTGACCCTCAGTAAACAGTCAGTATGATCAGAGACACAGTCAGTAAGGCAACAGTCAGTAAAGCTGACCCTCAGTAAACAGTCAGTAAGATCAGAGACACAGTCAGTAAGGCAACAGTCAGTAAAGCTGACCCTCAGTAAACAGTCAGTAAGGTAAAAGTCAGTAAGGCAACAGTCAGTAAAGCTGACCCTCAGTAAACAGTCAGTAAGATAAAACTCAGTAAGATCAGAGACACAGCCAGTAAGGTTAGTCATCTAATCCCCAGGAAGAGTAGCTGCTGCCTTGGCAGGAACTAATGGGGATCCATAATAAACCCCAGGGAGAGTAGCTGCTGTCATGGCAGGAACTAATGGGGATCCATAATAAACCCCAGGAAGAGTAGGGCCATGGCCTAATGGGGATCCATAATAAACCCCAGGAAGAGTAGCTGCTGCCATGGAGGAACTAATGGGGATCCATAATAAACCCCAGGAAGAGTAGCTGCTGCCTTGGCAGGAACTAATGGGGATCCATAATAAACCCCAGGAAGAGTAGCTGCTGCCTTGGCAGGGGGATCCAGGAAGAGTAGCTGCTGCCTTGGCAGGAACTAATGGGGATCCATAATAAACCCCAGGAAGACTAGCTGCCGCCTTGGCAGGAACTAATGGGGATCCATAATAAATAGAAGTACACCCTGACCCTCCAGTTCAGCAGTTAACAATCTTGTAGCTCTTTTTGTCCCAAAACTACTTATTTTATGTGAATCGATCAGATTCACAGAACTCTCCTTCATCGAGAAGAAGCTGCATCTGATTGGCCGTGGTGTATTCTGTTAAATTAGTTTAAGAACGTTAGATTTTTCAAGTTTGAATGTGATGTAGCTAGTTGCATAAACGTTACAAATCATCTTCCACTCTTACAGTAAGTACAGGTCCAGTGTATAAACTTGAGTTCACATAGCTAGCTCCAGTAAATCACAGCGTGTATCATTTCGTTCTATTGTCCAGTTCCGGGCCATTAAAGCAGTGATGAGGGCAGTCTATCATCCGGCTCGAAGGAGCAGCTTGTGACTGAAGGAGCAGGGAGTTTGTACAATAGTAGTCCAGTGTTGTAGTAGTCCAGTAGCACATTTAGTACTGTCCTGCTCTGGGTCAAAAGAGTAAACAGTATGTCCATGAACAGACCAGAAGATACCATACATCTCTTACTCTCCACTCCTGTCATTGTAACATCCATGTCAGCCACAGACATCCCTATCACTGAAATATGCCTCTCTCTCTCTCTCAGACCTGGATTAGGTTGCTGGATTAGGTTCTGGGGAGAGATGTATGAGATAAAATACTAAGGAGAAGTCTCCATCCCCCTAAATGATAAGATACTAAAGAGACTAGTGAAGTCTCCACCCCCCTAAATGATAAGATACTAAAGAGAATAGTGAAGTCTCCACACCCCTAAATGATAAGATACTAAAGAGAATAGTGAAGTCTCCACACCCCTAAATGATAAGATACTAAAGAGAATAGTGAAGTCTCCACACCCCTAAATGATAAGACACTGTAACCCACATATAACTCTTATTTACAGGTGTATACCTCTGTCCTCTCTCTGCAGGTATTACACTTCACATAGCAGCACCAGAGAAAGTTGCAGTTGCACTGCCAGACTCTAGAGTACTGGTGAGTGTCGTAACCTCGTCCACAACACATCAGGTCACAGCCATTAGTCTGTTGGGCTGTCTTGTTACATGACCTCCCATGGGTACCCATGCTGCCCGTGACCAGGTCAGCCTCACAGTAGTTAGGGCTCCTCTCTACGTACACCAAGTCTGTGTCCATGGGCTTCCTGTAGGAGTGGGCCTTCTTGACCTTCAGGAAGGTGGGTCGTTTGTGTCGCGTGGCGCGTACTGGTTCTACGTGCACGGCCTGGTTGTACTTGTCCATCAGCATGTAGCCCAGCTGGCGGAGCATAGGCAGCGTGGTCCAACACGTCCTAGTGGTGCAGGATCCTGACACTCCGTGACAGTTACACTCCACACGCATACTCTTCTCCAGGATCTGGGACACACAGAGAGAGGAACACAGGGTCATATACATTCAATTCACTGTTACTGATACAAACACAAGCATTTCACTGCACCTCCGATGACATATGCAAATCTGTGTAAGAAACCAATAAGTTTTGATTTGATTTCAATTTAGACTATACTTTAGTAAGAGGGATATACAGGAAGAGAGAGAGAGAGAGAGAAACTACTAAACAAGACGGATGTGTTAGGACATCCTGATCGAGTGGGTCGACTTGTCAGGTTAGGAGGATCAAATTGAGATATACAGTAGGGTATTGCATTATTACTGTAATATTGAAATATAGGATACAGTATTAGTTGTAACTCTAATAATAACCTGAGGTTTGGAAACATTAAATAACTTATTTACTAAAAAGCAGGGTGCATGTTCCTGAGAAAGTATTCTAGCAGAATATTGTAAATAGTTAAGTATTAGTATACATTATTAGTATTAGCAGTATTGAGTGGCTTGGATGAAAAAAATCCAACCAGGACGTGGGAAATCTGAGGTTCGTAGTTTTTCAGGTCATTGCCTATCAAATATACAGTGTCTATGGGGTCATATTGTACTTCGTAAGGCTTACACTAGATGTCAACAGTCTTCAGAACCTTGTTTGATGCTTCTACTATGAAGGAGGGGGAAATGAGAGCTGAATGAGTCAGAGGTCTGGCAGAGTGCATGGCCTGATCACGCGCGTTCACGTGAGAGGTAGCTTGCGTTCCATTGCAATTCTACAGACAAAGGAATTCTCCGGTTGAAACATTATTGAAGATGTATGTTAAAAACATCCTAAAGATTGATTCTATACATCGTTTGACATGTTTCTACGGACTGTAACGTTACTTTTTGACTTTTCGTCTGCTCGCGCCTCATGAATTTGGATTGTGTACTAAATGCGCGAACAAAAAGGAGGTATTTGGACATAAATGATGGACTTTATCGAAGAAATCAAACATTTATTGTGGAACTGGGATTCCTGGGAGTGCATTCTGATGAAGATCATCAAAGGTAAGTCAATATTTATAATGCTATTTCTGACTTCTGTTGACTGCACAACATGGCGGATATCTGTTTGGCTTGTTTTGTTGTCTGAGCACTGTACTCAGATTATTGCATGTTGTACTTTTTCGGTAAAGTTTTTTTGAAATCTGACGCAGCGGTTGCATTAAGGAGAGGTATATCTATAATTCCATGTGCATGACTTGTATTTACATCTACATTTATGATGAGTATTTCTGTTGAATTGATGTGGCTATGCAAAATCACTGGATGTTTTTGGAACTAGTGAACGTAACGCGCCAATGTAAACTCAGATTTTTTTTATATAAATATGAACTTTATAAAACAAAACATACATGTATTGTGTAACATAAAGTCCTATGAGTGTAATCTGATGAAGATCATCAAAGGTTAGTGATTCATTTTCTCTCTATTTCTGCTTTTTGTGACTCCTCTCTTTGGCTGGACAAATGGCTGTGTTTTTCTGTGACTAGGTGCAGACCTAACATAATCGTTTGGTGTGCTTCGTCGTAAAGCCTTTTTGAAATCGGACTCTGTGGTGGGATTAACAACAAGTTTATCTTAAAATGGTGTAAAATACTTCTATGTTGAGGAATTTTAATCATGAGATTTCTGTTGTTTTGAATATGGCGCCCTACACTTTCACTGGCTGTTGTCATATCGATCCCGTTAGCGGGATTCAAGCCATAAGAAATAAAACATTCCAATTGATCTTAAACATTCCAAATGCCGTCAGCAGGATATGTAAGGAATTTCAGTGGCAGGCAATCACAACATGGTTCAGTCTATAGTATACAACAACATGGTTCAGTCTACAGTATACAACATGGTTCAGTCTACAGTATACAACATGGTTCAGTCTACAGTATAAAACTAGATGGTTCAGTCTACAGTATACAACATGGTCAGTCTACAGCATACAACAACATGGTTCAGTCTACAACATGGTTCAGTCTACAGTATACAACAACATGATTCAGTCTACAGTATACAACATGGTTCAGTCTACAGTATAAAACAACATGGTTCAGTCTACAGTATACAACATAGTTCAGTCTACAGTATACAACTAGATGGTTCAGTCTACAGTATACAACAACATGGTTCAGTCTACAGTATACAACAACATGGTTCAGCCTACAGTATTCAACATGGTTCAGTCTACAGTATACAACATAGTTCAGTCTACAGTATACAACTAGATGGTTCAGTCTACAGTATACAACAACATGGTACAACAACATGGTTCAGTCTACAGTATACAACAACATGGTTCAGTCTACAGTATACAACAACATGGTTCAGCCTACAGTATTCAACATGGTTCAGTCTACAGTATACAACATGGCTCAGTCTACAGTATACAACAACATGGTTCAGTCTACAGTATACGACATGGTTCAGTCTACAGTATACAACATGGTTCAGTCTACAGTATACAACATGGTTCAGTCTACAGTATACAACAACATGGTTCAGTCTACAGTATACAACATGGTTCAGTCTACAGTATACAACATGGTTCAGTCTACAGTATACAAAAACATGGTTCACTCTACAGTATACAACAACATGGTTCAGTCTACAGTATACGACATGGTTCAGTCTACAGTATACAACTTGGTTCAGTCTACAGTATACAACATGGTTCAGTCTACAGTATACAAAAACATGGTTCACTCTACAGTATACAACAACATGGTTCAGTCTACAGTATACAACATGGTTCAGTCTACAACAACATGGTTCAGTCTACAGTATACAACATGGTTCAGTCTACAGTATACAACATGGTTCAGTCTACAGTATACAACATGTTTCAGTCTACAATATACATCATGGTTCAGTCTACAGTATACAACAACATGGTTCAGTCTACAGTATACAACAACATGGTTCAGTCTACAGTATACGACATGGTTCAGTCTACAGTATACAACATGGTTCAGTCTACAGTATACCATGACATGGTTGAGTCTACAGTATACAACAACATGGTTCAGTCTACAGTATACAACATGGTTCAGTCTACAGTATACAACATGGTTCAGTCTACAGTATACAACAACATGTTTCAGTCTACACTATACAACATGGTTCAGTCTACAGTATACAACAACATGGTTCAGTCTACAACAACATGGTTCAGTCTACAGTATACAACAACATGGTTCAGTCTACAGTATACAACAACATGGTTCAGTCTACAGTATACAACATGGTTCAGTCTACAGTATACAACATGGTTCAGTCTACAGTATATAACAACATGGTTCAGTCTACAGTATATAACAACATGGTTCAGTCTACAGTATACAACATGGTTCAGTCTACAGTATACAACATAGTTCAGTCTACAGTATACAACTAGATGGTTCAGTCTACAGTATACAACAACATGGTTCAGTCTACAGTATACAACAACATGGTTCAGCCTACAGTATTCAACATGGTTCAGTCTACAGTATACAACATAGTTCAGTCTACAGTATACAACTAGATGGTTCAGTCTACAGTATACAACAACATGGTTCAGTCTACAGTATACAACAACATGGTTCAGTCTACAGTATACAACAAAATGGTTCAGCCTACAGTATTCAACATGGTTCAGTCTACAGTATACAACATGGTTCAGTCTACAGTATACAACATGGTTCAGTCTACAGTATACAACAACATGGTTCAGTCTACAGTATACAACATGGTTCAGTCTACAGTATACAACATGTTTCGGTCTACAGTATACAACATGGTTCAATCTACAGTATACAAAAACATGGTTCACTCTACAGTATACAACAACATGGTTCAGTCTACAGTATACAACATGGTTCAGTCTACAACAACATGGTTCAGTCTACAGTATACAACATGGTTCAGTCTACAGTATATAACATGTTTCAGTCTACAGTATACATCATGGTTCAGTCTACAGTATACAACAACATGGTTCGGTCTACAGTATACAACATGGTTCAGTCTACAGTATACAACAACATGGTTCAGTCTACAGTATACAACAACATGGTTCAGTCTACAGTATACAACAACATGGTTCAGTCTACAGTATACCACATGGTTCAGTCTACAGTATACAACATGGTTCAGTCTACAGTATACCATGACATGGTTGAGTCTACAGTATACAACAACATGGTTCAGTCTACAGTATACAACATGGTTCAGTCTACAGTATACAACATGGTTCAGTCTACAGTATACAACATGTTTCAGTCTACAGTATACATCATGGTTCAGTCTACAGTATAAAACAACATGGTTCGGTCTACAGTATACAACATGGTTCAGTCTACAGTATACAAAAACATGGTTCAGTCTACAGTATACAACAACATGGTTCCGTCTACAGTATACAACAACATGGTTCAGTCTACAGTATACAACAACATGGTTCAGTCTACAGTATACAACAACATGGTTCAGCCTACAGTATTCAACATGGTTCAGTCTACAGTATACAACATGGTTAAGTCTACAGTATACAACAACATGGTTCAGTCTACAGTATATGACATGGTTCAGTCTACAACATGGTTCAGTCTACAGTATACAACATGGTTCAGTCTACAGTATACAACAACATGGTTCAGTCTACAGTATACAACATGGTTCAGTCTACAGTATACAACATGGTTCGGTCTACAGTATACAACATGGTTCAGTCTACAGTATACAAAAACATGGTTCACTCTACAGTATACAACAACATGGTTCAGTCTACAGTATACAACATGGTTCAGTCTACAACAACATGGTTCAGTCTACAGTATACAACATGGTTCAGTCTACAGTATATAACATGTTTCAGTCTACAGTATACATCATGGTTCAGTCTACAGTATACAACAACATGGTTCGGTCCACAGTATACAACATGGTTCAGTCTACAGTATACAACAACATGGTTCAGTCTACAGTATACAACAACATGGTTCAGTCTACAGTATACAACATGGTTCAGTCTACAGTATACAACAACATGGTTCTGTCTACAGTATACAACATGGTTCAGTCTACAGTATACAACAACATGGTTCAGTCTACAGTATACAACATGGTTCAGTCTACAGTATACAACATGGTTCAGTCTACAGTATACAACAACATGGTTCAGTCTACAGTATACAACATGGTTCAGTCTACAGTATACAACAACATGGTTCAGTCTACAGTATACAACATGGTTCAGTCTACAGTATACAACATGGTTCAGTCTACAGTATACAACAACATGGTTCAGTCTACAGTAACATGGTTCAGTCTGCAGTATACAACAACATGGTTCAGCCTACAGTATTCAACATGGTTCAGTCTACAGTATACAACATAGTTTAGTCTACAGTATTCAACCAGATGGTTCAGTCTACAGCATACACCAACATGGTTCAGCCTACAGTATTCAACATGGTTCAGTCTACAGTATACAACATAGTTCAGTCTACAGTATACAACTAGATGGTTCAGTCTACAGTATACAACAACATGGTTCAGTCTACAGTATACAACATGGTTCAGTCTACAGTATACCATGACATGGTTCAGTCTACAGTATACAACAACATGGTTCGGTCTACAGTATACAACATGGTTCAGTCTACAGTATACAACAACATGGTTCAGTCTACAGTATACAACAACATGGTTCCGTCTACAGTATACAACAACATGGTTCAGTCTACAGTATACAACAACATGGTTCAGTCTACAGTATACAACAACATGGTTCAGTCTACAGTATACAACATGGTTCAGTCTACAGTATACAACAACATGGTTCTGTCTACAGTATACAACATGGTTCAGTCTACAGTATACAACAACATGGTTCAGTCTACAGTATACAACATGGTTCAGTCTACAGTAACATGGTTCAGTCTGCAGTATACAACAACATGGTTCAGTCTACAGTATACAACATAGTTCAGTCTACAGTATTCAACCAGATGGTTCAGTCTACAGTATACAACAACATGGTTCAGCCTACAGTATTCAACATGGTTCAGTCTACAGTATACAACATAGTTCAGTCTACAGTATACAACTAGATGGTTCAGTCTACAGTATACAACAACATGGTTCAGTCTACAGTATACAACAACATGGTTCAGTCCACAGTATACAACAACATGGTTCAGCCTACAGTATTCAACATGGTTCAGTCTACAGTATACAACATGGTTCAGTCTACAGTATACAACAACATGGTTCAGTCTACAGTATACAACATGGTTCAGTCTACAGTATACAACATGGTTCAGTCTACAGTATACAACAACATGGTTCAGTCTACAGTATACAACAACATGGTTCAGTCTACAGTATACAACATGGTTCAGTCTACAGTATACAACATGGTTCAGTCTACAGTATACAACATGGTTCGGTCTACAGTATACAACATGGTTCAGTCTACAGTATACAAAAACATGGTTCACTCTACAGTATACAACATGGTTCAGTCTACAACAATATGGTTCAGTCTACAGTATACAACATGGTTCAGTCTACAGTATACCATGACATGGTTCAGTCTACAGTATACAACATGGTTCAGTCTACAGTATACCATGACATGGTTGAGTCTACAGTATACAACATGGTTCAGTCTACAGTATACAACATGGTTCAGTCTACAGTATACAACATGGTTCAGTCTACAGTATACAACAACATGGTTCAGTCTACAGTATACAACATGGTTCAGTCTACAGTATACAACAACATGGTTCAGTCTACAGTATACAACATGGATCAGTCTACAGTATACAACAACATGGTTCAGTCTACAGTATACAACAACATGGTTCAGTCTACAGTATACAAAAACATGGTTCAGTCTACAGTATACAACATGGTTCAGTCTACAGTATACAACAACATGGTTCAGTCTACAGTATACAACATGGTTCAGTCTACAGTATACAACAACATGGTTCAGTCTACAGTATACAACAACATGGTTCAGTCTACAGTATACAACATGGTTCAGTCTACAGTATACCAACATGGTTCAGTCTACAGTATACAACAACATGGTTCAGTCTACAGTATACAACATGGTTCAGTCTACAGTATACAACATGGTTCAGTCTACAGTATACAACAACATGGTTCAGTCTACAGTATACAACATGGTTCAGTCTACAGTATACAACAACATGGTTCAGTCTACAGTATACACCAACATGGTTCAGTCTACAGTATAAAACATGGTTCAGTCTACAGTATACAACAACATGGTTCAGTCTACAGTATACACTACATGGTTCAGTCTACAGTATAAAACATGGTTCAGTCTACAGTATACAACATGGTTCAGTCTATAGTATACAACATGGTTCAGTCTACAGTATACAACAACATGGTTCAGTCTACAGTATACAACATGGTTCAGTCTACAGTATACAACATGGTTCAGTCTACAGTATACAACAACATGGTTCAGTCTACAGTAACATGGTTCAGTCTACAGTATACAACCAGATGGTTCAGTCTACAGTATACAACATGGTTCAGTCTACAGTATACAACATGGTTCAGTCTACAGTATACAACATAGTTCAGTCTACAGTATACAACTAGATGGTTCAGTCAACAGTATACAACAACATGGTTCAGTCTACAGTATACAACAACATGGTTCAGTCTACAGTATACAACAACATGGTTCAGTCTACAGTATACAACAACATGGTTCAGTCTACAGTATACAACATGGTTCAGTCTACAGTATACAACAACATGGTTCAGTCTACAGTATACAACAACATGGTTCAGTCTACAGTATACAACAACATGGTTCAGTCTACAGTATACAACAACATGGTTCAGTCTACAGTATACAACAACATGGTTCAGTCTACAGTATACAACAACATGGTTCAGTCTACAGTATACAACAACATGGTTCAGTCTACAGTATACAACATGGTTCAGTCTACAGTAACATGGTTCAGTCTGCAGTATACAACAACATGGTTCAGTCTACAGTATACAACATAGTTCAGTCTACTGTATACAACATAGTTCAGTCTACAGTATACAACTAGATGGTTCAGTCTACAGTATAAAACAACATGGTTCAGTCTACAGTATACAACAACATGGTTCAGTCCACAGTATACAACAACATGGTTCAGTCTACAGTATACAACAACATGGTTCAGTCTACAGTATACAACAACATGGTTCAGTCCACAGTATACAACAACATGGTTCAGCCTACAGTATTCAACATGGTTCAGTCTACAGTATACAACATGGTTCAGTCTACAGTATACAACAACATGGTTCAGTCTACAGTATACAACATGGTTCAGTCTACAGTATACAACATGGTTCAGTCTACAGTATACAACAACATGGTTCAGTCTACAGTATACAACAACATGGTTCAGTCTACAGTATACAACATGGTTCAGTCTACAGTATACAACATGGTTCAGTCTACAGTATACAACATGGTTCAGTCTACAGTATACAACATGGTTCAGTCTACAGTATACAACAACATGGTTCAGTCTACAGTATACAACAACATGGTTCAGTCTACAGTATACAACATGGTTCAGTCTACAGTATACCATGACATGGTTGAGTCTACAGTATACAACAACGTGGTTCAGTCTACAGTATACAACATGGTTCAGTCTACAGTATACAACATGGTTCAGTCTACAGTATACAACATGGTTCAGTCTACAGTATACAACATGGTTCAGTCTACAGTATACAACATGATTCAGTCTACAGTATACAACAACATGGTTCAGTCTACAGTATACAACAACATGGTTCAGTCTACAGTATACAACATGATTCAGTCTACAGTATACAACAACATGGTTCAGTCTACAGTATACAACATGGATCAGTCTACAGTATACAACAACATGGTTCAGTCTACAGTATACAACAACATGGCTCAGTCTACAGTATACAAAAACATGGTTCAGTCTACAGTATACAACATGTTTCAGTCTACAGTATACAACAACATGGTTCAGTCTACAGTATACAACATGGTTCAGTCTACAGTATACAACAACATGGTTCAGTCTACAACAACATGGTTCAGTCTACAGTATACAACATGGTTCAGTCTACAGTATACCATGACATGGTTGAGTCTACAGTATACAACAACATGGTTCAGTCTACAGTATACAACATGGTTCAGTCTACAGTATACAACATGGTTCAGTCTACAGTATACAACAACATGGTTCAGTCTACAGTATACAACATGGTTCAGTCTACAGTATACAACAACATGGTTCAGTCTACAGTATACACCAACATGGTTCAGTCTACAGTATAAAACATGGTTCAGTCTACAGTATACAACAACATGGTTCAGTCTACAGTATACACTACATGGTTCAGTCTACAGTATAAAACATGGTTCAGTCTACAGTATACAACATGGTTCAGTCTATAGTATACAACAACATGGTTCAGTCTACAGTATACAACATGGTTCAGTCTACAGTATACAACATGGTTCAGTCTACAGTATAAAACAACATGGTTCAGTCTACAGTATACAACATGGTTCAGTCTACAGCATACAACACTGTGGTTTAGTCTTCAGCATACAACAACATGGTTCAGTCTACAGTATACAACAACATGGTTCAGTCTACAGTATACAACAACATGGCTCAGTCTACAGTATACAACATGGTTCAGTCTACAGTATACAACAACATGGTTCAGTCTACAACATGGTTCAGTCTACAGTATACAACAACATGATTCAGTCTACAGTATACAACATGGTTCAGTCTACAGTATAAAACAACATGGTTCAGGCTACAGTATACAACATGGTTCAGTCTACAGTATACAACATAGTTCAGTCTACAGTATACAACTAGATGGTTCAGTCTACAGTATACAACAACATGATTCAGTCTACAGTATACAACAACATGGTTCAGTCTACAGTATACAACAACATGGTTCAGCCTACAGTATTCAACATGGTTCAGTCTACAGTATACAACATGGCTCAGTCTACAGTATACAACAACATGGTTCAGTCTACAGTATACGACATGGTTCAGTCTACAGTATACAACATGGTTCAGTCTACAGTATACAACATGGTTCAGTCTACAGTATACAACAACATGGTTCAGTCTACAGTATACAACATGGTTCAGTCTACAGTATACAACATGGTTCAGTCTACAGTATACAACATGGTTCAGTCTACAGTATACAAAAACATGGTTCACTCTACAGTATACAACAACATGGTTCAGTCTACAGTATACAACATGTTTCAGTCTACAACAACATGGTTCAGTCTACAGTATACAACATGGTTCAGTCTACAGTATACAACATGGTTCAGTCTACAGTATGGTTCAGTCTACAGTATACAACATGGTTCAGTCTACAGTATACAACATGGTTTGGTCTACAGTATACAACATGGTTCAGTCTACAGTATACAACATGGTTCAGTCTACAGTATACAACATGGTTCAGTCTACAGTATACAACATGTTTCAGTCTACAGTATACATCATGGTTCAGTCTACAGTATACAACAACATGGTTCAGTCTACAGTATACAACATGATTCAGTCTACAGTATACAACAACATGGTTCAGTCTACAGTATACAACATGGATCAGTCTACAGTATACAACAACATGGTTCAGTCTACAGTATACAACAACATGGCTCAGTCTACAGTATACAAAAACATGGTTCAGTCTACAGTATACAACATGTTTCAGTCTACAGTATACAACAACATGGTTCAGTCTACAGTATACAACATGGTTCAGTCTACAGTATACAACAACATGGTTCAGTCTACAGTATACAACATGGTTCAGTCTACAGTATACAACATGGTTCAGTCTACAGTATACAACAACATGGTTCAGTCTACAGTATACAACAACATGGTTCAGTCTACAGTATACAACATGGTTCAGTCTACAGTATACAACATGGTTCAGTCTACAGTATACAACAACATGGTTCAGTCTACAGTATACACCAACATGGTTCAGTCTACAGTATAAAACATGGTTCAGTCTACAGTATACAACAACATGGTTCAGTCTACAGTATACACTACATGGTTCAGTCTACAGTATAAAACATGGTTCAGTCTACAGTATACAACATGGTTCAGTCTATAGTATACAACAACATGGTTCAGTCTACAGTATACAACATGGTTCAGTCTACAGTATACAACATGGTTCAGTCTACAGTATAAAACTAGATGGTTCAGTCTACAGTATACAACATGGTTCAGTCTACAGCATACAACACTGTGGTTTAGTCTTCAGCATACAACAACATGGTTCAGTCTACAGTATACAACAACATGGTTCAGTCTACAGTATACAACATGGTTCAGTCTACAGTATACAACAACATGGTTCAGTCTACAACATGGTTCAGTCTACAGTATACAACAACATGGTTCAGTCTACAGTATACAACATGGTTCAGTCTACAGTATACAACAACATGGTTCAGTCTACAGTATACAACATGGTTCAGTCTACAGTATACAACATGGTTCAGTCTACAGTATACAACTAGATGGTTCAGTCTACAGTATACAACAACATGGTTCAGTCTACAGTATACAACAACATGGTTCAGTCTACAGTATACAACAACATGGTTCAGCCTACAGTATTCAACATGGTTCAGTCTACAGTATACAACATGGCTCAGTCTACAGTATACAACAACATGGTTCAGTCTACAGTATACGACATGGTTCAGTCTACAGTATACAACATGGTTCAGTCTACAGTATACAACATGGTTATGTCTACAGTATACAACAACATGGTTCAGTCTACAGTATACAACATGGTTCAGTCTACAGTATACAACATGGTTTGGTCTACAGTATACAACATGGTTCAGTCTACAGTATACAAAAACATGGTTCACTCTACAGTATACAACAACATGGTTCAGTCTACAGTATACAACATGTTTCAGTCTACAACAACATGGTTCAGTCTACAGTATACAACATGGTTCAGTCTACAGTATACAACATGGTTCAGTCAACAGTATACAACATGTTTCAGTCTACAGTATACATCATGGTTCAGTCTACAGTATACAACAACATGGTTCAGTCTACAGTATACAACAACATGGTTCAGTCTACAGTATACAACATGGTTCAGTCTACAGTATACAACATGGTTCAGTCTACAGTATATAACAACATGGTTCAGTCTACAGTATATAACAACATGGTTCAGTCTACAGTGTACACCAACATGGTTCAGTCTACAGTATACAACAACATGGTTCAGTCTACAGTATACAACAACATGGTTCAGTCTACAACAACATGGTTCAGTCTACAGTATACCATGACATGGTTCAGTCTACAGTATACAACAACATGGTTCAGTCTACAGTATATAACAACATGGTTCAGTCTACAGTATATAACAACATGGTTCAGTCTACAGTATACAACATGGTTCAGTCTACAGTATACAACATGGTTCAGTCTACAGTATATAACAACATGGTTCAGTCTACAGTATATAACAACATGGTTCAGTCTACAGTGTACACCAACATGGTTCAGTCTACAGTATACAACAACATGGTTCAGTCTACAGTATACAACAACATGGTTCAGTCTACAACAACATGGTTCAGTCTACAGTATATAACAACATGTTTCAGTCTACAGCAGTGGTCACCAACCAGTCGATCGTGATCAACTTGTCAATCTCCAAGGCATTTCTAGTTTATCACCAAGCCTTTCTGTAAAAAACCTAATGATAAAGCCTTGTGTTCCTTTTTCTTAGTCTTGGGCTGTTGGTTGTAGGTGCAGCCATTTCAGCTGCCCTTCACGCCAGGTGGGCAAACTGTTGCCATTTCATGTGTCTGAAGGTACAAACTCTGCCTTCCAGGTGGGCCTGGAGAGGAAATCAAGTGCACTATGCTTACCGCTGGCCAATCCGATTGCTCAGATGACCGAGTCTGCAGTAACGTAGCAGGCATTTGGAAAGCTACGGCAAAATTGATACTGTGAGATTTCAAAACGTTTTAAAACCAAATCAAATCAAATTTTATTTGTCACATACACATGGTTAGCAGATGTTAATGCGAGTGTAGCGAAATGCTTGTGCTTCTAGTTCCGACAATGCAGTAATAACGAACAAGTAATCTAACTAACAATTCCAAAAAACTACTGTCTTATACACAGTGTAAGGGGATAAAGAATATGTACATAAGGATATATGAATGAGTGATGGTACAGAGCAGCATAGGCAAGATACAGTAGATGATATCGAGTACAGTATATACATATGAGATGAGTATGTAAACCAAGTGGCATAGTTAAAGTGGCTAGTGATACATGTATTACATAAGGATGCAATCGATGATATAGAGTACAGTATCTACGTATACATATGAGATGAATAATGTAGGGTAAGTAACATTATATAAGGTAGCATTGTTTAAAGTGGCTAGTGATATATTTACATCATTTCCCATCAATTCCCATTATTAAAGTGGCTGGAGTAGAGTCAGTGTCATTGACAGTGTGTTGGCAGTAGCCACTCAATGTTAGTGGTGGCTGTTTAACAGTCTGATGGCCTTGAGATAGAAGCTGTTTTTCAGTCTCTCGGTCCCAGCTTTGATGCACCTGTACTGACCTCGCCTTCTGGATGACAGCGGGGTGAACAGGCAGTGGCTCGGGTGGTTGATGTCCTTGATGATCTTTATGGCCTTCCTGTAGCATCGGGTGGTGTAGGTGTCCTGGAGGGCAGGTAGTTTGCCCCCGGTGATGCGTTGTGCAGACCTCACTACCCTCTGGAGAGCCTTACGGTTGAGGGCGGTGCAGTTGCCATACCAGGCGGTGATACAGCCCGCCAGGATGCTCTCGATTGTGCATCTGTAGAAGTTTGTGAGTGCTTTTGGTGACAAGCCGAATTTCTTCAGCCTCCTGAGGTTGAAGAGACGCTGCTGCGCCTTCCTCACGATGCTGTCTGTGTGAGTGGACCAATTCAGTTTGTCTGTGATGTGTATGCCGAGGAACTTAAAACTTGCTACCCTCTCCACTACTGTTCCATCGATGTGGATGGGGGTGTTCCCTCTGCTGTTTCCTGAAGTCCACAATCATCTCCTTAGTTTTGTTGACGTTGAGTGTGAGGTTATTTTCCTGACACCACACTCCGAGGGCCCTCACCTCCTCCCTGTAGGCCGTCTCGTCGTTGTTGGTAATCAAGCCTACCACTGTTGTGTCGTCTGCAAACTTGATGATTGAGTTGGAGGCGTGCGTGGCCACGCAGTCGTGGGTGAACAGGGAGTACAGGAGAGGGCTCAGAACGCACCCTTGTGGGGCCCCAGTGTTGAGGATCAGCGGGGAGGAGATGTTGTTGCCTACCCTCACCACCTGGGGGCGGCCCGTCAGGAAGTCCAGTACCCAGTTGCACAGGGTGGGGTCGAGACCCAGGGTCTCGAGCTTGATGACGAGCTTGGAGGGTACTATGGTGTTGAATGCCGAGCTGTAGTCGATGAACAGCATTCTCACATAGGTATTCCTCTTGTCCAGATGGGTTAGGGCAGTGTGCAGTGTGGTTGAGATTGCATCGTCTGTGGACCTATTTGGGCGGTAAGCAAATTGGAGTGGGTCTAGGGTGTCAGGTAGGGTGGAGGTGATATGGTCCTTGACTAGTCTCTCAAAGCACTTCATGATGACGGATGTGAGTGCTACGGGGCGGTAGTCGTTTAGCTCAGTTACCTTAGCTTTCTTGGGAACAGGAACAATGGTGGCCCTCTTGAAGCATGTGGGAACAGCAGACTGGTATAGGGATTGATTGAATATGTCCGTAAACACACCGGCCAGCTGGTCTGCGCATGCTCTGAGGGCGCGGCTGGGGATACCGTCTGGGCCTGCATCCTTGCGAGGGTTAACACGTTTATATGTCTTACTCACTTCGGCTGCAGTGAAGGAGAGACTGCACGTTTTCGTTGCAGGCCGTGTCAGTGGCACTGTACTGTCCTCAAAGCGGGCAAAAAAGTTATTTAGTCTGCCTGGGAGCAAGACATCCTGGTCCGTGACTGGGCTGGGTTTCTTCCTGTAGTCCGTGATTGACTGTAGACCCTGCCACATGCCTCTTGTGTCTGAGCCGTTGAATTGAGATTCTACTTTGTCTCTGTACTGGCGCTTAGCTTGTTTGATAGCCTTGCGGAGGGAATAGCTGCACTGTTTGTATTCAGTCATGTTACCAGACACCTTGCCCTGATTAAAAGCAGTTGTTCGCTCCTTCAGTTTCACACGAATGCTGCCATCAATCCACGGTTTCTGGTTAGGGAATGTTTTAATCGTTGCTATGGGAACGACATCTTCAACGCACGTTCTAATGAACTCGCACACCGAATCAGCGTATTCGTCAATGTTGTTGTCTGACGCAATACGAAACATCTCCCAGTCCACGTGATGGAAGCAGTCTTGGAGTGTGGAGTCAGCTTGGTCAGACCAGCGTTAGACAGACCTCAGCGTGGGAGCTTCTTGTTTTAGTTTCTGTCTGTAGGCAGGGATCAACAAAATGGAGTCGTGGTCAGCTTTTCCGAAAGGGGGGCGGGGCAGGGCCTTATATGCGTCGCGGAAGTTAGAGTAACAATGATCCAGGGTCTTTCCACCCCTGGTTGCGCAATCGATATGCTGATAAAATTTAGGGAGTCTTGTTTTCAAGACAACCATGACTAGAGACTTAACGAATACAGCAAAGAGCTGCTGTTTTTATGAGTTTAAGTTCTAACTCAGCACTGTCAACACTTTGTATTCAACACTTTTATAAGCCATAAAATGCGCGTTCTTCCTATTTCCACTCAGCGCTACAACAAGCACTGCAGCAGTAATGAATGAGGAGGAAAGTGTATCTATAGGTGTTGTTGTTAATAGTAGCGGCTTGGGTCTTATTTAATATACTTTCTCTGTTCATAGGAGTAACAACATGAATTTGTGCATGAGGCAGAAATAATGCGGTGTGCCGTTTTTGGTCAGTGGAGGAAAGGGAGAGCGGAGGGATGTTGAGAGATGGACCTTCAGTCTGCTGCTCTCTCCCTCCGCTGAGACGGACCCTCAGTCTGCTGCTCTCTCCCTCCGCTGAGACTGACCATCAGATGCAGGCACCCAGTAACAAAAAGCCAACTATTTAAATGTATGCTCACTCAGCTGTGCCTCACAAGTAATACAACAATGGATCTATTACCGGTGGGATCATATACCCTACCTCAAATTTTGCAATATAATTTTACATTTGTCCCGAACTACAATGCATTGGCAGGTAAATTCAAGCAAAGCCAGTATGTGGTGATCATGTATTGGGCCTATAGCTTACTGTACATGGTACTGCAACACTTAACAAAGAGCTGCAGTTAGTTTCAGAATGGGTGGCAAGGAATCAGAAGGACTAAATATTTCTAAAACAAAAAGCACTGTATTTGGGACAAATCATTCACTAAACGCTAAACCTCAACTAAATCTTGTAATGAATAATGTGGAAATTGACCAAGTTGAGGTGACTAAACTGCTTGGAGTAACCCTGGATTGTAAACTGTCATGGTCAAAACATATTGATACAACAGTAGCTAAGATGGGAGAAATCTGTCTATAATAAAGCGCTGCTCTGCCTTCTTAACAGCACTATCAACAAGGCAGGTCCTACAGGTCCTAGTTTAGTCACACCTGGACTACTGTTCAATCTTGTGGTCAGGTGCCGCAAAGAGGAATTTAGGAACATTTAAATTTGCTTAGACAGGGAAACACGGCTTGCCCTTAAATGTACACAGAGATGTGCCTGCCAATCTCTCATGGCTCAAAGTAAAGGAGAGATTGACTTCCTCACTAATTGTTTTTTAAGAAGTGTTGACATGCTGAATGCACTGAGCTGTCTGTTTACACTACTGGCACACAGCTCGGGCACCCATGCATGCCCCACAAGACATGCCACAAGAGGTCTCTTCACAGTCCCCAAGTCCAGAACAGACTATGGAAGGCACACAGTACTACATAGAGCCATGACTACATGGAACTCTATTCCACTTCAAGTAACTGATGCAGCAGTAGAATTAGATTTAAAAAACAGATACAAATGCACCTTATGGAACAGCGGGGACTCTGAAGAGACACACACACAGGCACAGACACGCACTCTACACACACGTACACATTAATTTTGTATTGGTGATATGTCATTGTAGAGTAGTGGACTGAGGGAACAATTAATGTGTTGTGAAAAGTGTTATGAAATGTAATGTCATGTAATATTTTAAATTGTATATTACTGCCTTAATGTTGCTGGACAACAAGAAGAGTAGCTGCTGCCTTGGCAGGAACTAATGGGGATCCATAATAAACCCCAGGAAGAGTAGCTGCTGCCTTGGCAGGAACTAATGGGGATCCATAATAAACCCCAATAATGAATTAATGAATTAATGGGGAATAATGAACCCCAGGAAGAGTGAAACTAAATCCATAATAAACCCCAGGAAGAGTAGCTGCTGCCTTGAAGGAACTAATGGGGATCATAATTTCCAGGAAGAGTAGCAGCTGCTTCGGGTGGAACTAATGGGGATTCATAATAAACCCCAGGAAGAGTAGCAGCTGCTTGGCAGGAACTAATGGGGATCCACATCAGCTGCACACTGTAACTGGGGATCCATGAAACCCCAGGAAGAGTACTGAATTTAACACAACTAGGGGATTCAGTTGAAGAGTGCAGCTTTCTAATGGGGATCCTGTCCCCAGTAAGAGTATGGTCTTATGGGGATCATTAAACCCCAGGAAGAGTGTTCTTTCTATTTCATAATAAACCCCAGGAAGAGTCAGTCATATGGTCTAATGGGGATCCATTAAACCCCAGGAAGAGTCATATGCCTTGACAGAACTAATGAGGATCCATAATAAACCCCCTGTCCAGGAAGAGTGCAGCTGCTTGGCAGGAACTAATGGGGATCCATAATAAACCCCAGGAAGAGTGTTCTTTCTCCATTTCCCCAGGAAGAGTGCTGCCAGTAACTAATGGGGATCTTAAACCCCAGGAAGATGTTCTTTTGGCTAACTTTCCTGTAAACCCCAGTCATATGGTCTTAAACCCCAGGAAGATGTTCTTTCTCCATTTCCCCAGGAAGAGTCCAGTCATATGGGGATCTTAAACCCATTAAGATGTTCTTTCTATTTTAATGAATTAATGAATAATGAATTCCATAATGAATTAAAATACTTTCATTCATA
This sequence comes from Oncorhynchus tshawytscha, assembly GCF_018296145.1. NCBI lineage: Eukaryota > Metazoa > Chordata > Actinopteri > Salmoniformes > Salmonidae > Oncorhynchus > Oncorhynchus tshawytscha. The sequence continues at coordinate 76,463,684 of NC_056435.1, forward strand.
TATTTTCAGCAGGTAAGGGTGCTCTCGGGTGGCTAGATGTACTTTACCATTCGGCCATGCTCCTTATAGGACACATCACTGCACACTGTACTCCTGAGTCAACTGAATTTAACACATCTAGCATTCAGTTGATGCTTTCTATTTCCTGTCCAGTAATATGGTCTTATGCATTAGATGTTCTTTCTATTTCCTGTCCAGTCATATGGTCTTACGCATTAGATGTTCTTTCTATTTCCTGTCCAGTCATATGGTCTTACGCATTAGATGTTCTTTCTATTTCCTGTCCAGTAATATGGTCTTACGCATTAGATGTTCTTTCTATTTCCTGTCCAGTCATATGGTCTTACGCATTAGATGTTCTTTCTATTTCCTGTCCAGTCATATGGTCTTACGCATTAGATGTTCTTTCTATTTCCTGTCCAGTCATATGGTCTATCACATTAGATGTTCTGTCTATTTCCTGTCCAGTCATATGGTCTATCACATTAGATGTTCTGTCTATTTCCTGTCCAGTCATATGGTCTATCACATTAGATGTTCTGTCTATTTCCTGTCCAGTCATATGGTCTATCACATTAGATGTTCTGTCTATTTCCTGTCCAGTCATATGGTCTATCACATTAGATGTTCTGTCTATTTCCTGTCCAGTCACATGGTCTATCACACTAGATGTTCTTTCTATTTCCTGTCCAGTCACATGGTCTATCACATTAGATGTTCTTTCTATTTCCTGTCCAGTCACATGGTCTATCACATTAGATGTTCTTTCTATTTCCTGTCCAGTCATATGGTCTATCACATTAGATGTTCTTTCTATTTCCTGTCCAGTCACATGGTCTATCACATTAGATGTTCTTTCTATTTCCTGTCCAGTCACATGGTCTATCACATTAGATGTTCTGTCTATTTCCTGTCCAGTCATATGGTCTATCACATTAGATGTTCTTTCTATTTTCTGTCCAGTCACATGGTCTATCACATTAGATGTTATTTATATTTCCTGTCCAGTCACATGGTCTATCACATTAGATGTTCTGTCTATTTCCTGTCCAGTCACATGGTCTATCACATTAGATGTTCTTTCTATTTCCTGTCCAGTCACATGGTCTATCACATTAGATGTTCTTTCTATTTCCTGTCCAGTCACATGGTCTATCACTTTAGATGTTCTGTCTATTTCCTGTCCAGTCATATGGTCTATCACATTAGATGTTCTTTCTATTTCCTGTCCAGTCACATGGTCTATCACATTAGATGTTATTTCTATTTCCTGTCCAGTCATATGGTCTATCACATTAGATGTTCTTACATTTTTTTCTTGAAGGTAGATTTACTTTTTGCCTGTGAAATATGGATTGGTAAAGAGTTCCATTCAACTATGGCTCGATATAAAACTGTAGATTTAAGGCCATTTGTCCTTGGCTTGGATGCCTTGAATTTACCTGTCTGGTTTGGTGGTTATGCGTGTTGCTAGTATGTACTAACTGGCCTGACAAATACTGTTTAAAAAAAATCTAATACAACATTCCTAAAGAAAATCAGAAGATTAGATAGTAATTTGTTTTTAAAGTGAAACCATGAGAGATTCTGATGCTTTGGATAATATTCATACCTTGACCTGTTTTGAGCAATGAAGAGATAATCTGGCAGCCCTGTTTTGAGGCATTTGGAGCTTTTTTATATCTTTGGTGCAGATCATATAACTGGACAGTACTCTAAGTGTGATAGGACCAGGGACAATACTCTAAGTATGATAGGACCAGGGACAGTACTCTAAGTGTGATAGGACCAGGGACAGTACTCTAAGTGTGATAGGACCAGGGATTGGCCATATAACTGGACAGTACTCTAAGTGTGATAGGACCAGGGACAGTACTCTAAGTGTGATAGGACCAGGGACAGTACTCTAAGTGTGATAGGACCAGGGACAGTACTCTAAGTGTGATAGGACCAGGGACAGTACTCTAAGTGTGATAGGACCAGGGACAGTACTCTAAGTGTGATAGGACCAGGGACAGTACTCTAAGTGTGATAGGACCAGGGACAGTACTCTAAGTGTGATAGGACCACGGACAGTACTCTAAGTGTGATAGGACCAGGGACAGTACTCTAAGTGTGATAGGACCAGGGATTGACCATATAACTGGACAGTACTTTAAGTGTGATAGGACCAGGGATTGACCATATAACTGGACAGTACTTTAAGTGTGATAGGACCAGGGACAGTACTCTAAGTGTGATAGGACCAGGGACAGTGACCATATAGGACTGGGACAGTACTCTAAGTGTGATAGGACCAGGGACAATACTCTAAGTGTGATAGGACCAGGGATTGACCATATAACTGGACAGTACTTTAAGTGTGATAGGACCAGGGATTGACCAGATAACTGGACACTACTCTAAGTGTGATAGGATCAGGGATTGACAATATAACTGGACAGTTCTCTTTATGTGATAGGACCAGGAATTGACCAGATAACCGGACAGTACTCTAAGTGTGATAGGACCAGGGATTGAAAATATAACTGGGCAATCCCTTTTGGAGGTTGGTAGTCTAGTCTCTCTGCATTCTCTCTCTTTCTGACTCTGTCTCCATCTTTCTTTCAGTCTGATCCATCTCCAGTCTGTCTCCATCTGACCAGTCTGGACCATCTCTCTCTTTCAGTCTGTCTATCTCTCAGTCTGTCTTGACAATATAACTGGAGTCTGTCTCCATCTTTTCAGTCTGTCTCCATAGGACCAGGAAGTCTGTCTCAGATCTCTCTTTCAGTCTGTCTCCATCTCTCTTCAGTCTGTCTCCATCTCCAGTCTGTTTGAATCTATAACTTTCAGTCTGTCTCCATCTATCTTTTTCAGTCTGTCTCCAGTCTCTCTTTTAGTCTATCTCCATCTCTCTTCAGCCTGTCTCCATCTCTCTCTTTCAGTCTGTCTCCATCTCTCTCTTTCAGTCTGTCTCTATCTCTCTCTTTCAGTCTGTCTCCATCTCTCTTCAGTCTGTCTCCATATCTCTCTTTCAGTCTGTCTCCATATCTCTCTTTCAGTCTGTCTCCATCTCTCTTCAGTCTGTCTCCATCTCTCTTCAGTCTGTTTCCATCTCTCTCTTTCAGTCTGTCTCCATCTATCTTTTTCAGTCTGTCTCCATCTCTCTCTTTTAGTCTATCTCCATCTCTCTTCAGCCTGTCTCCATATCTCTCTTTCAGTCTGTCTCCATCTCTCTTCAGTCTGTTTCTATCTCTCTCTTTCAGTCTGTCTCCATCTCTCTCTTTCAGTCTGTCTCCATCTATCTCTTTCAGTCTGTCTCCATCTCTCTCTTTCAGTCTATCTCCATCTCTCTTCAGTCTGTCTCCATCTCTCTTCAGTCTGTCTCCATATCTCTCTTTCAGTCTGTCTCCATATCTCTCTTCAGTCTGTTTCCATCTCTCTCTTTCAGTCTGTCTCCATCTCTTTATCAGTCTGTCTCCATCTATCTCTTTCAGTCTGTCTCGAGCTCTCTTCAGTCTGTCTCCATCTATCTCTTTGTCTCTCTCCAACTCCCTCTTTCAGTCTGTCTCCATCTCCCTTTCTTCAGTTTGTCTCCATCTCTCTTCAGTCTGTCTCCATCTCTCTCTTTCAGTCTGTCTCCATCTCTTTTTCAGTCTGTCTCCATCTCTCTCTTTCAGTCTACCCCCCATCCACTGAATGACATCATCTCTCTCCTTCCCAGACAGAAGCCGCACCCTTTTTATTCATTACACTATTTCTCTCTCTCTCATTAACGATTCCATTCTCACATTTCTCATATCCCCCCTCCTCCCCCTGTCTCTCTCTACCCTCACACTGTTCTTAATTATTGCATTCCCCCTTCTCCCCCCCCATCTCTCTCTCTCTCCCCCATCTCCCTCTCTCCAACCATTTTGGGGCAGGTAGCCTAGTGGTTCGAGCGTTGGGCCAGTAATTGAAAAATCGCAAGATCAAATCCCCGAGCTGACAAGGTAAAAATCTGTTGTTCTGCCCCTGAACAAGACAGTTAACCCACTGTTCCGAGGCCCTCATTGAAAATAAGAATTTGTTCTTAACTGACTTGCCTAGTTAAATAAAGGTAAAATAAAAATATCCCCTTCTCTTGCTCACTCACCTCTCTCTCTGTTCTTAATGATTCCATTCCCCCTCCTCTCATATCCCCCTCACTGTCTATCTCTCGCTCTTCTACCCTCACCCTATTCTTAATGATTAAATTCCCCCTTCTCTCCCCTCCCTCACTCCCCCCACCCTCCTCCCCTCAGACAGGCTGGAGTCAGGTGGGTAATCATCAGAAGCCCTGGGAGCACAGCAGCTTAGTATGGTAATGCCTCAGACTCCTGAGAAACACTACATTCATGGAGCTGATTGAAGCTACATTGAAGCTACATGCCCATGAAGATATTGTTGTCAGTTTAACATTCAGACCCCCTGGAAGCTCAAGTAGGAAGACAGTCGCAGACACAAGCTCAAAGCCCTTTGATGTCTTCAAAGCTATGGCACTATGTCCCACTATGGCACTATGTCCCAGAGCAATGACTTGGCCAGTCTGGGCCCAGATGACAGACTACACTGGCCAAGCAGAGAAATACTGGGTATGCATGATGTAATGATGGCAGGGATTCTCAGATCATTAACCTAGCTTAGTGCCAGTCTTGATGTGTCACAAAAGCCCTGGTACCTGGTGGCAGCACCCAGCATAGCGCCAGTCTAGATGGGTCAAAAAAAGCCTGGTGCCAGTCTGGAGGGTACCTGGTGTCAGTCTGGAGGGTACCTGGTGTCAGTCTGGAGGGTACCTGGTGCCAGGACCCAGCATAGTGCCAGTCTGGAGGATACCTGGTGTCAGGACCCAGCATAGTGCCAGTCTGGAGGATACCTGGTGTCAGTCTGGAGGGTACCTGGTGTCAGTCTGGAGGGTACCTGGTGCCAGTCTGGAGGGTACCTGGTGCCAGTCTGTAGGGTACCTGGTGTCAGGACCCAGCATAGTGCCAGTCTGGAGGGTACCTGGGGCCAGCATAGTGCCAGTCAGGAGGGTGACAGGACCCAGCATAGTGCCAGTCTAGAGGGTACCTGGTGTCAAGACCCAGCATAGTGCCAGTCTGGAGGGTACCTGGTACCAGCAGCCAGCATAGTGCCAGTCTGGAGGGTACCTGGGGCCAGGACCCAGCATAGTGCAAGTCTGGAGGGTACCTGGTGCCAGCAGCCAGCATAGTGCCAGTCTGGAGGATACCTGGTGCCAGCATAGTGCCAGTCTGGAGGGTACCTGGTGTCAGGACCCAGCATAGTGCCAGTCTAGAGGGTGCCTGGTGCCAGCAGCCAGCATAGTGCCAGTCTGGAGGGTACCTGGTGCCAGCATAGTGCCAGTCTGGAGGGTACCTGGTGCCATCATAGTGCCAGTCTAGAGGATACCTGGTGTCAGAGCCCAGCATAGTGCCAGTCTAGAGGATACCTGGCGCCAGCAGGCAGCATAGTGCCAGTCTGGAGGTTACCTGGTGCCAGCAGCCAGCATAGTGCCAGTCTGGAGGGTACCTGGTATCAAGACCCAGCGCAGTGCCAGTTTGGAGGATACCTGGTGTCAGTCTGGAGTATACCTGGGACCAGCAGCCAGAATAGTGCCAGTCTGGAGGGTACCTGGTACCAGCATAGTGCCAGTCTGGAGGATACCTAGAGCCAGCATAGTGCCAGTCTGGAGGATACCTGGTGCCAGCAGCCAGCATAGTGCCAGTCTGGAGGGTACCTGGTGTCAGGACACAGCGTAGTGCCAGTCTGGAGGATACCTGGTGCCAGCATAGTGCCAGTCTGCAGGGTACCTGGGGCCAGCATAATGCCAGTCTAGAGGGTACCTGGGGCCAGGACCCAGCATAGTGCAAGTCTGGAGGGTACCTGGTGTCAAGGCCTAGCATACTGCCAGTCTGGAGGGTAGCTGGTGCCAGCAGCCAGCATAGTGCCAGTCTGGAGGGTACCTGGGGCCAGGACCCAGCATAGTGCAAGTCTGGAGGGTACCTGGTGTCAAGACCCAGCATAGTGCCAGTCTGGAGGGTACCTGGTGCCAGCCGCCAGCATAGTGCCAGTCTGGAGGGTACCTGGGGCCAGGACCCAGCATAGTGCAAGTCTGGAGGGTACCTGGTGCCAGCAGCACGCATAGAGCCAGTGTGGAGGGTACCTGGGGCCAGGACCCAGCATAGTGCCAGTCTGGAGGGCACCTGGTGCCAGCAGCCAGCATAGTGCCAGTCTGGAGGGTACTTGGGGCCAGGACCCAGCATAGTGCAAGTCTGGAGGGTCCCTGGTGCCAGCATCGTGCCAGTCTGGAGGGGACCTGGTGCCAGCAGCCAGTATAGTGCCAGTCTGGAGGGTACCTGGTGCCTGCATAGTGCCCATCTGGAGGATACCTGGGGCCAGCATAGTGCCAGTCTGGAGGATACCTGGTGCCAGCAGCCAGCATAGTGCCAGTCTGGAGGGTACATGGTGTCAGCATAGTGTCAGTCTGGAGGGTACCTGGTGTCAGGACCCAGCATAGTGCCAGTCTGGAGGATACCTGGGGCCAGCATAGTGCCAGTCTGGAGGATACCTGGTGCCAGCAGCCAGCATAGTGCCAGTCTGGAGGGTACATGGTGTCAGCATAGTGCCAGTCTGGAGGGTACCTGGTGTCAGGACCCAGCATAGTGCCAGTCTGGAGGGTACCTGGTGTCAGGACCCAGCATAGTGCCAGTCTGGAGGATACCTGGTGTCAGTCTGGAGGGTACCTGGTGCCAGCATAGTGCCAGTCTGGAGGATACCTGGTGTCAGGACCCAGCATAGTGCCAGTCTGGAGGGTGCCTGGTGCCAGCAGCCAGCATAGTGCCAGTCTGGAGGGTACCTGGTGCCAGGATAGTGCCAGTCTGGAGGTTACCTGGTGCCAGCAGCCAGCATGGTGCCAGTCTGGAGGGTGCCTGGTGCCAGCAGCCAGCATAGTGCCAGTCTGGAGGGTACCTGGTGCCAGCATAGTGCCAGTCTGGAGTATACCTGGGGCCAGCAGCCAGCATAGTGCCAGTCTGGAGGGTACCTGGTACCAGCATAGTGCCAGTCTGGAGGATACCTGGAGCCAGCATAGTGCCAGTCTGGAGGATACCTGGTGCCAGCAGCCAGCATAGTGCCAGTCTGGAGGGTACCTGGTGTCAGGACACAGCGTAGTGCCAGTCTGGAGGATACCTGATGTCAGTCTGGAGGATACCTGGTGCCAGCATAGTGCCAGTCTGGAGGGTACCTGGGGCCAGCATAATGCCAGTTTGGAGGGTATCTGGTGTCAGCATAGTGCCAGTCTGGAGGATACCTGGTGTCAGGACCCAGCATAGTGCCAGTCTGGAGGGTACCTGGTGCCAGCATAGTGCCAGTCCAGAGGATACCTGGGGCCAGCAGCCAGCATAGTGCCAGTCTGGAGGATACCTAGTGCCAGGACCCAGCATAGTGCCAGTCTGGAGGGCAGGTACGGGGAGACTCGACATGATTGAGTGAAAGATGAATGGAGCAAAGTATAGAACGATCCTTGATGAAAACCTGCTCCAGAGTACCCAGGACCTCAGACTTGGGTGAAGGTTCAACTTCAAACAGGACAACGACCCTAAGCACACAGTCAAGACAATGCAGGAGTGGCTTCGGGACAAGTCTCTGAATGTTGTTTAGTGGGCCAGCCAGAGCCCGGACTTGGAGAGACCTCAAAATAGCTGTGTAGCAACGCTCCCCATCCAACCTGACAGAGCTTGAGAGGATCTGCAGAGAAGACTGAGAGAAACTCCCCAAATACAGGTGTGCAAAGATTGTAGCGTCATATCCAAGAAGACTCGAGGCTGTAATTGCTGCCAAAGGTGCTTCAACAAATTACTGAGTAAAAGGTCTGAATTACTTATGTAAATGTGATATTTCTGTTTTTTATTTTTATAAATTAGCAAACATTTCTAAAAACCTGTTTTTTGCTTTGTCATTATGGTGTGTAGATTGATGAAAAACAATTATTGAATCAATTGTAGAATAAGGCTAACATAACAAAATGTGGAAAAAGTCAAGGGGTCTGAATACTTTGGGAAGGCACCGGAGTTACCGAACCCTTTCACAGGATGTGTTCACTTCTGAGAATCCGAGGGTGGAATCCGAGGGTGGAGGAATACCTATGTGAGAGTGCTGTTCATCGACTACAGCTCGGCATTCAACACCATAGTACCCTTCAGGCTCGTCATCAAGCTCGAGACCCTGGGTCTCGACCCGGACCTATGCAACTGGGTACTGGACTTCCTGACGGGCCGCCCCCAGGTGGTGAGGGTAGGCAACAACATCTCCTCCCCGCTGATCCTCAACACTGGGGCCCCACAAGGGTGTGTTCTGAGCCCTCTCCTGTACTCCCTGTTCACCCACGACTGCGTGGCCACGCACGCCTCCAACTCAATCATCAAGTTTGCGGACGACACAACAGTGGTAGGCTTGATTACCAACAACGACGAGACGGCCTACAGGGAGGAGGTGAGGGCCCTCGGAGTGTGGTGTCAGGAAAATAACCTCACACTCAATGTCAACAAAACGAAGGAGATGATTGTGGACTTCAGGAAACAGCAGAGGGAACACCCCCCTATCCACATCGATGGAACAGTAGTGGAGAGGGTAGCAAGTTTTAAGTTCCTCGGCATACACATCACAGACAAACTGAATTGGTCCACTCACACAGACAGCATCGTGAAGAAGGCGCAGCAGCGCCTCTTCAACCTCTGGAGGCTGAAGAAATTCGGCTTGTCACCAAAAGCACTCACAAACTTCTACAGATGCACAATCGAGAGCATCCTGGCGGGCTGTTTCACCGCCTGGTACGGCAACTGCTCCTCCCTCAACCGTAAGGCTCTCCAGAGGGTAGTGAGGTCTGCACAACGCATCACCGGGGGCAAACTACCTGCCCTCCAGGACACCTACACCACCCGATGTTACAGGAAGGCCATAAAGATCATCAAGGACATCAACCACCCGAGCCACTGCCTGTTCACCCCGCTATCATCCAGAAGGCGAGGTCAGTACAGGTGCATCAAAGCTGGGACCGAGAGACTGAAAAACAGCTTCTATTTCAAGGCCATCAGACTGTTAAACAGCCACCACTAACATTGAGTGGCTGCTGCCAACACACTGACACTGACACTGACTCAACTCCAGCCACTTTAATAATGGGAATTGATGGGAAATGTAAATATGTCACTAGCCACTTTAAACAATGCTACCTTATATAATGTTACTTACCCTACATTATTCATCTCATATGCATACGTATATACTGTACTCTATATCATCGACTGCATCCTTATGTAATACATGTATCACTAGCCACTTTAACTATGCCACTTTGTTTACATACTCATCTCATATGTATATACTGTACTCGATATCAGCTACTGTATCTTGCCTATGCTGCTCTGTACCTCACTCATTCATATATCCTTATGTACATATTCTTTATCCCCTTACACTATGTATAAGACAGTAGTTTTGGAATTGTTAGTTAGATTACTTGTTGGTTATTACTGCATTGTCGGAACTAGAAGCACAAGCATTTCGCTACACTCGCATTAACATCTGCTAACCATGTGTATGTGACAAATAAAATTTGTTTTGATTTGATTTGATTTGGTCATATCATATTATATCATATCCCCAACCAGCTCTGTAGGGTCATATCATATCATATCCCCAACCAGTACTGTAGGGTTATATAATATCATATCCCCAACCAGCCCTGTAGGGTCATATCATATCATATCATATCCCCACCAGCTCTGTGGGGTCATATCATATCATATCCCCAACCAGCTTTATAAGGTCATATAATATCCCCACCAGCTCTGTGGGGTCATATCATATCATATCCCCAACCAGCTTTATAAGGTCATATAATATCCCCACCAGCTTTGTGGGTCATATCATATTATATCATATCCCCAACCAGCCCTGTTGGGTCATATCATATCCCCAACAACTACTGTACGGTCATATCATATCATATCATATCCCCAATCAGCTCTGTAGGGTCATATCATATCCCCAATCAGCTCTGTAGGGTCATATCATATCCCCAACAAGTACTGTAGGGTCAAATCATATCATACCCCCAACCAGCTCTGTAAGGTCATATCATATCCCGAGCAGCTCTGTAGCGTCATATCATATCATATCCCCAACCAGCTCTGTAAGGTCATATCATATCCCAACTAGCTCTGTAGGGTCATATCATATCATAACCCAACCAGCTCTGTAGGGTCATATCATATCCCAACTAGCTCTGTAGGGTCATATCATATCATAACCCAACCAGCTCTGTAGGGTCATTTCATATCATATCACATCCCCAACCAGTACTGTAGGGTCATATCTTATCACATCCCCAATCAGTACTGTAAGGTCATATCATATCATATCCCCAACCAGCTCTGTAGGGCCATTTCATATCATATCACATCCCCAATCAGTACTGTAGGGTCATATCATATCCCCAACCAGCTCTGTAGGGTCATATCATATTATATCATATCCCCAACCAGCTCTGTAGGGTTATATAATACCATATCCCCGACCAGCCCTGTAGGGTCATATCATATAATATCCCCAAACAGCTCTGTAGGGTCATATCATATCATATCCCCACCAGCTCTGTGGGGTCATATCATATCATATCCCCAACCAGCTCTATAAGGTCATATCATATCATATCCCCAACCAGCCCTGTAGGGTCATATCATATCATATCATATCATATCCCCAACCAGTAATTGTAGGGTCATATCATATTATATCATATCCCCAAAAAGCTCTGTAGGGTCATATCATATTACATCATATCCCCAACCAGCTCTGTAGGGTCATATCATATCATATCCCCAACCAGCCCTGTAGGGTCATATCATATCATATCCCCACCAGCTCTGTGGGGTCATATCATATCATATCCCCAACCAGTTTTATAAGGTCATATCATATCCCCACCAGCTCTGTGGGTCATATCATATTATATCATATCCCCAACCAGCCCTTTTGGGTCATATCATATCCCCAACAACTACTGTACGGTCATATCATATCATATCCCCAATCAGCTCTGTACGGTCATATCATATCCCCAATCAGCTCTGTAGGGTCATATCATATCATATCATATCCCCAACCAGCCCCGTAGGGTCATATCATATCCCCAACAAGTACTGTAGGGTCAAATCATATCATACCCCCAACCAGCTCTGTATGGTCATATCATATCATATCCCCAACCAGCCCCGTAGGGTCATATCATATCATATCCCCAACAAGTACTGTAGGGTCAAATCATATCATACCCCCAACCAGCTCTGTATGGTCATATCATATCATATCCCCAACCAGCTCTGTAGGGTCATATCATATCATATCCCCAACTAGCTCTGTAGGTTCATATCATATCCCAAACCAGCTCTGTAGGGTCATGTCATATCATATCCCCAACCAGTACTGAAGGGTCACATCATATCCCCAACCGCCCTCCTTTCGGAAAAGCTGACCACGACTCCATTTTGTTGATCCCTGCCTACAGACAGAAACTAAAACAAGAAGCTCCCACGCTGAGGTCTGTTCAACGCTGGTCCGACCAATCTGATTCCACACTCCAAGACTGCTTCCATCACGTGGACTGGGATATGTTTCGTATTGCGTCAGACAACAACATTGACGAATACGCTGATTCGGTGTGCGAGTTCATTAGAACGTGCGTTGAAGATGTCGTTCCCATAGCAACGATTAAAACATTCCCAAACCAGAAACCGTGGATTGATGGCAGCATTCGCGTGAAACTGAAAGTGCGAACCACTGCTTTTAATCAGGGCAAGGTGACCAAAAACATGACCGAATACAAACAGTGTAGCTATTCCCTCCGCAAGGCAATCAAACAAGCTAAGCGTCAGTATAGAGACAAAGTAGAATCTCAATTCAACAGCTCAGACACAAGAGGTATGTGGCAGGGTCTACAGTCAATCACGAATTACAAAAAGAAAACCAGCCCCGTCACAGACCAGGATGTCTTGCTCCCAGGCAGACTAAATAACTTTTTGCCCGCTTTGAGGACAATACAGTGCCACTGACACGGCCTGCAACCAAAACATGCGGCCTCTCCTTCACTGCAGCCGAGGTGAGTAAAACATTTAAACGTGTTAACCCTCGCAAGGCTGCAGGCCCAGCGGCGCCCTCAGAGCATGCGCAGACCAGCTGGCTGGTGTGTTTACGGACATATTCAATCAATCCCTATCCCAGTCTGCTGTTCCCACATGCTTCAAGAGGGCCACCATTGTTCCTGTTCCCAAGAAAGCTAAGGTAACTGAGCTAAACGACTACCGCCCCGTAGCACTCACATCCGTCATCATGAAGTGCTTTGAGAGACTAGTCAAGGACCATATCACCTCCACCCTACCTGACACCCTAGACCCACTCCAATTTGCTTACCGCCCAAATAGGTCTACAGACGATGCAATCTCAACCATACTGCACACTGCCCTAACCCATCTGGACAAGAGGAATACCTATGTGAGAATGCTGTTCATCGACTACAGCTCGGCATTCAACACCATAGTACCCTCCAAGCTCGTCATCAAGCTCGAGACCCTGGGTCTCGACCCCGCCCTGTGCAACTGGGTACTGGACTTCCTGACGGGCCACCCCCAGGTGATGAGGGTAGGCAACAACATCTCCACCCCGCTGATCCTCAACACTGGGGCCCCACAAGGGTGCATTCTGAGCCCTTTCCTGTACTCCCTGTTCACCCACGACTGCGTGGCCACGCACGCCTCCAACTCAATCATCAAGTTTGCGGACGACACAACAGTGGTAGGCTTGATTACCAACAACCACGAGACGGCCTACAGGGAGGAGGTGAGGGCCCTCGGAGTGTGGTGTCAGGAAAATAACCTCACACTCAACGTCAACAAAACTAAGGAGATGATTGTGGACTTCAGGAAACAGCAGAGGGAACACCCCCCTATCCACATCGATGGAACAGTAGTGGAGAGGTTAGCAAGTTTTAAGTTCCTCGGCATACACATCACAGACAAACTGAATTGGTCCACCCACACAGACAGCATCGTGAAGAAGGCGCAGCAGCGCCTCTTCAACCTCAGGAGGCTGAAGAAATTCGGCTTGTCACCAAAAGCACTCACAAACTTCTACAGATGCACAATCAAGAGCATCCTGGCGGGCTGTATCACCGCCTGGTACGGCAACTGCTCCGCCCACAACCGTAAGGCTCTCTAGAGGGTAGTGAGGTCTGCACAACGCATCACCGGGGGCAAACTACCTGCCAACACACTGACTCAACTCCAGCCACTTTAATAATGGGAATTGATGGGATATGATGGAAAATATATCACTTGCCACTTTAAACAATGCTACCTAATATAATGTTTACATACCCTACATTATTCATCTCATATGTACACGTATATACTGTACTCTATATCATCTACTGCATCTTTATGTAATACATGTATCACTAGCCACTTTAACTATGCCACTTTGTTTACATACTCATCTCATATGTATATACTGTCCTCGATACCATCTACTGTATCTTGCCTATGCCGCTCTGTACCATCACTCATTCATTTATCTTTTTGTACATATTCTTTATCCCCTTACACTTGTGTGTATAAGACAGTAGTTTTGGAATTGTTAGTTAGATTACCTGTTGGTTATTACTGCATTGTCGGAACTAGAAGCACAAGCATTTCGCTACACTCGCATTAACATCTGCTAACCATGTGTATCTGACAAATAACATTTGATTTGATTTGATTACTGTAGGGTCGTATCATATCAGATCATATACCCAACCAGCCCTGTAGGGTCATATCATATCATATGCCAACCAGCTCTGTAGGGTCATATCATATCCCCAACCTGCCCTGTCAGGTCATATCATATCCCCAACTTGCTCTGTAGGGTCATATCATATCCCCAACCAGCTCTGTAGGGTCATATCATATCCCCAAACTGCTCTGTAGGGTCACATCATATCCCAAATCAGCTTTGTAGGGTCATATCATATCCCAACAAGCTCTGCGGGGTCATATCATATCCCCAACCAGCTCTGTAGGGTCATATCATATCATATCCCCAACCTGCTCTGTAGGGTCATATCATATCATATGCCAACCAGCTCTGTAGGGTCATATCATATCCCCAACCTGCCCTGTCGGGTCATATCATATCCCCAACAAGTACTGTAGGGTCATATCATATCCCCAACCAGCTCTGTAGGGTCATATCTTATCATATCCCCAAACTGCTCTGTAGGATCATATCATATCATATACCCAACAAGTACTGTAGGGTCATATCATATCCCCAACCAGCTCTGTAGGGTCATAACATATCATATCCCCAACCAGCCCTGTCGGGTCATATCATATCATATCCCCAACAAGTACTGTAGGGTCATATCATATCCCCAACCAGCTCTGTAGGGTCATATCATATCCCCAAACTGCTCTGTAGGGTCATATCATATCCCCAATCAGCTTTGTAGGGTCATATCATATCCCCAAACTGCTCTCTAGGGTCATATCATATCATATCCCAACAAGCTTTGTAGGGTCAAATCATATCATATCCCCAAACTGCTCTGTAGTGTCAAATCATATCATATCCCAAACAGCTCTGTAGGGTCATATCATATCCCCACCCAGTACTGTAGGGTCAGATCATATCATATCCCCAATCAGCTCTGTAGGGTCATATCATATCCCCAAACTGCTCTGTAGGGTCATATCATATCCTATCCCCAACCAGCTCTGTAGGGTCATATCATATCCCCAAACTGCTCTGTAGGGTCAAATCATGTCATATTATATACCCAATCAGCTCTGTAGGGTCATATCATATTATATCCCAAATCAGGTCTGTAGGGTCATATTATATAATTTCATATCCCCAGCCTGCTCTGTAGGGTCATATCATATCATATCCCCAATCAGCCCTGTAGGGTCAAATCATATCATATCATATTCCCAACCATATCTGTAGGGTCATAGCATATCCCCATTCAGCCTTGTAGGGTCATATCATATCCCCAATCAGCTCTGTAGGGTCATATCATATCCCCAATCAGCTCTGTAGGGTCATATCATATCCCCAATCAGCTCTGTAGGGTCATATCATATCCCCAATCAGCCCTGTAGGGTCATATCAAATCCCCAATCAGCTCTTTAGGGTCATATCATATCATATCCCCAACCAGCTCTGTAGGGTCATATCATATCCCCAACCAGCTCTGTAGGGTCATATCATATCATATCCCCACCAGCTCTGTAGGGTCATATCATATCATATCCCCAACCAGCTCTGTAGGGTCAAATCATATCATATCCCCAACCAGCTCTGTAGGGTCATATCATATCATATCCCCAACCC
This sequence comes from Oncorhynchus tshawytscha, assembly GCF_018296145.1. Lineage (NCBI taxonomy): Eukaryota > Metazoa > Chordata > Actinopteri > Salmoniformes > Salmonidae > Oncorhynchus > Oncorhynchus tshawytscha. The sequence goes on from NC_056435.1 coordinate 76,479,113, forward strand.
GCTCTGTAGGGTCATATCATATCATATCCCCAACCAGCTCTGTAGGGTCATATCATATCATATCCCCAACCCGCTCTGTAGGGTCATATCATATCATATCCCCAACCAGCTCTGTAGGGTCATATCATATCATATCCCCAACCAGCTCTGTAGGGTCATATCATATCATATCATATCCCCAACCCGCTCTGTAGGGTCATATCATATCATATCCCCAACCCGCTCTGTAGGGTCATATCATATCATATCCCCAACCAGCTCTGTAGGGTCATATCATATCATATCCCCAACCAGCTCTGTAGGGTCATATCATATCATATCCCACGTTTAAGTTCAGCTCTGGGCATACACATCACAGACAAACTGAATTGCTCTGTAGGGTCATATCATATCATATCCCCAACCAGCTCTGTAGGGTCATATCATATCATATCCCCAACCAGCTCTGTAGGGTCATATCATATCATATCATATCCCCAACCAGCTCTGTAGGGTCATATCATATCCTATCCCCAACCAGCTCTGTAGGGTCATATCATATCATATCATATCCCCAACCAGCTCTGTAGGGTCATATCATATCCTATCCCCAACCAGCTCTGTAGGGTCATATCATATCCTATCCCCAACCAGCTCTGTAGGGTCATATCATATCATATCCCCAACCAGCTCTGTAGGGTCATATCATATCATATCCCCAACCAGCTCTGTAGGGTCATATCATATCATATCCCCAACCAGCTCTGTAGGGTCATATCATATCATATCCCCAACCAGCTCTGTAGGGTCATATCATATCATATCATATCCCCAACCCGCTCTGTAGGGTCATATCATATCATATCATATCCCCAACCAGCTCTGTAGGGTCATATCATATCCTATCCCCAACCAGCTCTGTAGGGTCATATCATATCATATCCCCAACCAGCTCTGTATGGTCATATCATATCATATCCCCAACCAGCTCTGTAGGGTCATATCATATCATATCCCCAACCAGCTCTGTAGGGTCATATCATATCATAATCCCAACCAGCTCTGTAGGGTCATATCATATCCTATCCCCAACCAGCTCTGTAGGGTCATATCATATCCTATCCCCAACCAGCTCTGTAGGGTCATATCATATCCTATCCCCAACCAGCTCTGTAGGGTCATATCATATCCTATCCCCAACCAGCTCTGTAGGGTCATATCATATCCTATCCCCAACCAGCTCTGTAGGGTCATATCATATCATATCCCCAACCAGCTCTGTAGGGTCATATCATATCATATCCCCAACCAGCTCTGTAGGGTCAAATCATATCATATCCCCAACCAGCTCTGTAGGGTCATATCATATCATATCCCCAACCCGCTCTGTAGGGTCATATCATATCATATCCCCTCTTTACAACCAGCTCTGTAGTGTCAAATCATATCATATCCCAAACAGCTCTGTAGGGTCATATCATATCCCCACCCAGTACTGTAGGGTCAGATCATATCATATCCCCAATCAGCTCTGTAGGGTCATATCATATCCCCAACCAGCTCTGTAGGGTCATATCATATCCTATCCCCAACCAGCTCTGTAGGGTCATATCATATCCCCAAACTGCTCTGTAGGGTCAAATCATGTCATATTATATACCCAATCAGCTCTGTAGGGTCATATCATATTATATCCCAAATCAGGTCTGTAGGGTCATATTATATAATTTCATATCCCCAGCCTGCTCTGTAGGGTCATATCATATCATATCCCCAATCAGCCCTGTAGGGTCAAATCATATCATATCATATTCCCAACCATATCTGTAGGGTCATAGCATATCCCCATTCAGCCTTGTAGGGTCATATCATATCCCCAATCAGCTCTGTAGGGTCATATCATATCCCCAATCAGCTCTGTAGGGTCATATCATATCCCCAATCAGCCCTGTAGGGTCATATCAAATCCCCAATCAGCTCTTTAGGGTCATATCAAATCCCCAATCAGCTCTTTAGGGTCATATCATATCATATCCCCAACCAGCTCTGTAGGGTCATATCATATCCCCAACCAGCTCTGTAGGGTCATATCATATCATATCCCCACCAGCTCTGTAGGGTCATATCATATCATATCCCCAACCAGCTCTGTAGGGTCAAATCATATCATATCCCCAACCAGCTCTGTAGGGTCATATCATATCATATCCCCAACCCGCTCTGTAGGGTCATATCATATCATATCCCCAACCAGCTCTGTAGGGTCATATCATATCATATCCCCAACCCGCTCTGTAGGGTCATATCATATCATATCCCCAACCAGCTCTGTAGGGTCATATCATATCATATCCCCAACCAGCTCTGTAGGGTCATATCATATCATATCATATCCCCAACCCGCTCTGTAGGGTCATATCATATCATATCCCCAACCCGCTCTGTAGGGTCATATCATATCATATCCCCAACCAGCTCTGTAGGGTCATATCATATCATATCCCCAACCAGCTCTGTAGGGTCATATCATATCATATCCCCAACCAGCTCTGTAGGGTCATATCATATCATATCCCCAACCAGCTCTGTAGGGTCATATCATATCATATCCCCAACCAGCTCTGTAGGGTCATATCATATCATATCATATCCCCAACCAGCTCTGTAGGGTCATATCATATCCTATCCCCAACCAGCTCTGTAGGGTCATATCATATCATATCATATCCCCAACCAGCTCTGTAGGGTCATATCATATCCTATCCCCAACCAGCTCTGTAGGGTCATATCATATCCTATCCCCAACCAGCTCTGTAGGGTCATATCATATCATATCCCCAACCAGCTCTGTAGGGTCATATCATATCATATCCCCAACCAGCTCTGTAGGGTCATATCATATCATATCCCCAACCAGTTCTGTAGGGTCATATCATATCATATCCCCAACCAGCTCTGTAGGGTCATATCATATCATATCATATCCCCAACCCGCTCTGTAGGGTCATATCATATCATATCATATCCCCAACCAGCTCTGTAGGGTCATATCATATCCTATCCCCAACCAGCTCTGTAGGGTCATATCATATCATATCCCCAACCAGCTCTGTATGGTCATATCATATCATATCCCCAACCAGCTCTGTAGGGTCATATCATATCATATCCCCAACCAGCTCTGTAGGGTCATATCATATCATATCCCCAACCAGCTCTGTAGGGTCATATCATATCCTATCCCCAACCAGCTCTGTAGGGTCATATCATATCCTATCCCCAACCAGCTCTGTAGGGTCATATCATATCCTATCCCCAACCAGCTCTGTAGGGTCATATCATATCCTATCCCCAACCAGCTCTGTAGGGTCATATCATATCCTATCCCCAACCAGCTCTGTAGGGTCATATCATATCATATCCCCAACCAGCTCTGTAGGGTCATATCATATCATATCCCCAACCAGCTCTGTAGGGTCATATCATATCATATCCCCAACCAGCTCTGTAGGGTCATATCATATCATATCCTATCCCCAACCAGCTCTGTAGGGTCATATCATATCATATCCCCAACCAGCTCTGTAGGGTCATATCATATCATATCCCCAACCAGCTCTGTAGGGTCATATCATATCATATCCTATCCCCAACCAGCTCTGTAGGGTCATATCATATCATATCCCCAACCAGCTCTGTAGGGTCATATCATATCATATCCCCAACCAGCCCTGTAGGGTCATATCATATCATATCCCCAACCAGCTCTGTAGGGTCATATCATATCATATCATATCCCCAACCAGCTCTGTAGGGTCATATCATATCATATCCCCAACCAGCCCTGTAGGGTCATATCATATCATATCCCCAACCAGCTCTGTAGGGTCATATCATATCATATCCCCAACCAGCTCTGTAGGGTCATATCATATCATATCCCCAACCAGCTCTGTAGGGTCATATCATATCATATCCCCAACCAGCTCTGTAGGGTCATATCATATCATATCATATCCCCAACCAGCTCTGTAGGGTCATATCATATCATATCCCCAACCCGCTCTGTAGGGTCATATCATATCATATCCCCAACCAGCTCTGTAGGGTCATATCATATCATATCCCCAACCAGCTCTGTAGGGTCATATCATATCATATCCCCAACCAGCTCTGTAGGGTCATATCATATCATATCCCCAACCAGCTCTGTAGGGTCATATCATATCATATCCCCAACCAGCTCTGTAGGGTCATATCATATCATATCCCCAACCAGCTCTGTAGGGTCATATCATATCATATCCCCAACCAGCTCTGTAGGGTCATATCATATCATATCTCCAACCAGCTCTGTCCAGAGTGCTGAAACACTTTCTACATCTGTGAAAAGTGAGGGCATGATATCAACATGTAGCAAGAAAGACATGTCATTATAAACCAAGAAAATATTGAACCTTAATCAATGTAAAGGTCCTATCAGCCAGGGGTGCATCTCCAGACAGAGGGCTCTGTGAAGTGGAAACATCATCACAACATGTAGAGGTTGTTTTCTTAATTGATCTCATCATGTCATCAAAACAGTTACTACATCTAACTGTTCATAGAGGAAGTACTTAGTATAGCGATGGAGCTGAGAGAGAACAGAGTCTGAACCAGGGTGATGGAGCTGAGAGAGAACAGAGTCTGAACCAGGATGATGGAGCTGAGAGAGAACAGAGTCTGAACCAGGGTGATAGAGCTGAGAGAGAACAGAGAGAACAGAGTCTGAACCAGGGTGATGGAGCTGAGAGAGAACAGAGTCTGAACCAGGGTGATAGAGCTGAGAGAGAACAGAGAGAACAGAGTCTGAACCAGGATGATGGAGCTGAGAGAGAACAGAGTCTGAACCAGGGTGATAGAGCTGAGAGAGAACAGAGAGAACAGAGTCTGAACCAGGATGATGGAGCTGAGAGAGAACAGAGTCTGAACCAGGGTGATAGAGCTGAGAGAGAACAGAGAGAACAGAGTCTGAACCAGGATGATGGAGCTGAGAGAGAACAGAGTCTGAACCAGGGTGATAGAGCTGAGAGAGAACAGAGAGAACAGTGTCTGAACCAGGGTGATGGAGCTGAGGGAGAACAGTGTCTGAACCAGGGTGATGGAGCTGAGAGAGAACAGAGAGAGAACAGTGTCTGAACCAGGGTGATGGAGCTGAGGGAGAACAGAGAGAGAACAGTGTCTGAACCAGGGTGATGGAGCTGAGGAGAACAGTGTCTGAACCAGGGTGATGGAGCTGAGAGAGAACAGAGAGAGAACAGTGTCTGAACCAGGGTGATGGAGCTGAGGGAGAACAGAGAGAGAACAGTGTCTGAACCAGGGTGATGGAGCTGAGGGAGAACAGAGAGAGAACAGTGTCTGAACCAGGGTGATGGAGCTGAGGGAGAACAGAGAGAGAACAGTGTCTGAACCAGGGTGATGGAGCTGAGGGAGAACAGTGTCTGAACCAGGGTGATGGAGCTGAGAGAGAACAGAGAGAGAACAGTGTCTGAACCAGGGTGATGGAGCTGAGGGAGAACAGTGTCTGAACCAGGGTGATGGAGCTGAGGGAGAACAGTGTCTGAACCAGGGTGATGGAGCTGAGGGAGAACAGAGAGAGAACAGTGTCTGAACCAGGGTGATGGAGCTGAGAGAGAACAGAGAGAGGACAGTATCTGAACCAGGGTGTTCCAGTTCCAGGTCCACACCAGGTCCAGATTTAAGATGTGATCACACCTTTCTGTGTTTTCCCTCCTCTGTAACGCCTGCCATGGTTCCATTACAGGTTACTTCCTCTCTGGTGCGTCTGACTACTTCCTGTGTGTTTCCCTCCTCTGTAACACCTGCCATGGTTCCATTACAGGTTACTTCCTCTCTGATGCGTCTGACTACTTCCTGTGGTTTATTCTCCAGAGCATACAGACAGGGGATTAGACATCACAACACCAAGCTTACAGCACCGTCCACTGCTTCCAGCTCTTCTTGCGACCGGAGTCTTCCAGGTTATAATGATTACCTGAGAGGAGGGTCTGTTTGTTGCTCTACCTCATGGTGGTCTATCAGACTACAATAAAGGTGTTTTATACCATGTCTCAATATGATAAAATGATATTCCTATTAGACATTGTTAGTGAGGGGAAACATTGACATGACTTCCTACAGGATGTCATTGAGGTGGAATGTCCACTTTCGTATCTACATACCTTGCGTCCCACCTCGTTGTTGTGGAGGTTCATTAAGGTCCTGGCGTTCTGTTTGATCTCTCTCGCGTCTACGAAGACCTTAGAGAACCCCAGGCCATAGCTCACGTCAGCCGAGCAGCCTCCCCACTTCCAGCCCTCGTCCTGGCTGTAGGTCCCCTGCTTGTCCTTATCACAGCCACAGTCGGACAGGTTCCCCTGGGTACATGCTGCTGTGATGGCATGGGCCACACCTGCGGCGATGATGGCGTAGGTAAACGCTGCCTCCTTACTACCTGGGAGAGAGGAGAGAGGATTTGATGGGTTGATAGGTTGATTGATTGAAACAATTTCCCCGAAGGGAATTTCCCCGAAGGGAATTTGTTTTGCACAGCAATGAAATACATAAAGAAAGAACATTTTTGAATCAGAATCGCTGACAACATGACCCTCTGTTAGGGCGGTATCAAGCCTCCTCACATACCTGACATAGCTTGTTCAAACCAAATCATAAAATGTGCGAGGCAAGCCAAGTTTAGTTCATTTATCACGGCTGCTTTAAACAGATTAATGACGGTAGGGGGGTGAGGGGCAGGGGGAGGGCTGCAGGGGGAAGGAGAGCAGAGAAGGGGGAGAGGAGAAGGAGGAGGAGGAGGAGGGCAGGGAAAGGGGGAGAGGAGAAGAGGAGGAGGAGGGCAGGGAAAGGGGGAGAGGAGAAGAGGAGAGGAGGAGGGGGCAGGGAAAGGGGGAGAGAGGAGAAGAGGAGGAGGAGGGCAGGGAAAGGGGGAGGGAGAAGAGGAGGAGGAGGGCAGGGAAAGGGGGAGAGGAGAAGAGGAGGAGGAGGGCAGGGAAAGGGGGAGAGGAGAAGAGGAGGAGGAGGGCAGGGAAAGGGGGAGAGGAGGGAATGGGGGAGACAAATGCACCTGAAGGGCTCTGAGTATTGTGCGCTCACAGATATCTGTAGGAGATAGAATCCAAACTTAGTTTACTATGCCGAAGAGAAAGTGTCAATCTCAGAGGGCACACTAGATGTACTATAAACACTGGCCTTTATTCTGCGTGTCAGACAGAGGAATCATTAGTCCAGCCAGGCAGGCTGCTGCAGGTTGACCTGCTGAGATACAGTGTTGACCTGCTGAGAGACAGTGTTGACCTGCTGAGAGACAGTGTTGACCTGCTGAGAGGCAGTGTTGACCTGCTGAGAGACAGTGTTGACCTGCTGAGAGACAGTGTTGACCTGGAGGTTGACCTGCTGAGAGGCAGTGTTGACCTGCTGAGAGACAGTGTTGACCTGCTGAGAGACAGTGTTGACCTGTTGAGTGACAGTGTTGACCTGCTGAGAGATAGTGTTGACCTGTTGAGAGACAGTGTTGACCTGCTGAGAGACAGTGTTGACCTGTTGAGAGACAGTGTTGACCTGCTGAGAGGCAGTGTTGACCTGCTGAGAGACAGTGTTGACCTGCTGAGAGATAGTGTTGACCTGCTGAGAGGCAGTGTTGACCTGCTGAGAGACAGTGTTGACCTGCTGAGAGGCAGTGTTGACCTGCTGAGAGACAGTGTTGACCTGCTGAGAGACAGTGTTGACCTGCTGAGAGACAGTGTTGACCTGCTGAGAGACAGTGTTGACCTGGAGGTTGACCTGCTGAGAGACAGTGTTGACCTGGAGGTTGACCTGCTGAGAGGCAGTGTAGACCTGGAGGTTGACCTGCTGAGAGACAGTGTTGACCTGGAGGTTGACCTGCTGAGAGACAGTGTTGACCTGCTGAGAGGCAGTGTTGACCTGCTGAGAGGCAGTGTTGACCTGGAGGTTGACCTGCTGAGAGGCAGTGTTGACCTGGATGTTGACCTGCTGAGGGACAGTGTTGACCTGGAGGTTGACCTGCTGAGAGACAGTGTTGACCTGGAGGTTGACCTGCTGAGAGGCAGTGTTGACATTTGTATTTTTATTTTTTATTTAACCAGGTAGGCTAGTTGAGAACAAGTTCTAATTTACAACTGCGACCTGGCCAAGATAAAGCATAGCAGTGTGAACAGACAACAACACAGAGTTACACATGGAGTAAACAATTAACAAGTCAATAACACAGTAGAAAAAAGAGTCTATACATTGTGTGCAAAAGGCATGAGGAGGTAGGCGAATAATTACAATTTAGCAGATTAACACTGGAGTGATAAATGATCAGATGGTCATGTGCAGAGCAGAAAAGTAAAGTAAATCAATAAAAACAGTATGGGGATGAGGTAGGTAAATTGGGTGGGCTATTTACCGATGGACTATGTACAGCTGCAGCGATCGGTTAGCTGCTCAGATAGCAGATGTTTAAAGTTGGTGAGGGAGATAAAAGTCTCCAACTTCAGCGATTTTTACAATTGGTTCCAGTCACAGGCAGCAGAGAACTGGAAGGAAAGGCGGCCAAATGATGTGTTGGCTTTAGGGATGACCAGTGAGATACACCTGCTGGAGCGCGTTACGGTTGTGTGTTGCCATCGTGACCAGTGAACTGAGATAAGGCGGAGCTTTACCTAGCATGGACTTGTAGATTACCTGGAGCCAGTGGGTCTGGCAACGAATATGTAGCGAGGGCCAGCCGACTAGAGCATACAGGTCGCAGTAGTGGGTGGTATACGGTGCTTTAGTAACAAAACGGATGGCACTGTGATAAACTGCATCCAGTTTGCTGAGTAGAGCATTGGAAGCTATTTTGTCGATGTCATCGCCGAAGTCGAGGATCGGTAGGATAGTCAGTTTTACTAGGGTAAGTTTGGCGGCGTGAGTGAAGGAGGCTTTGTTGCGGAAAAGAAAGCCGACTAGATTTGATTTTAGATTGGAGATGTTTGATATGAGTTTGGAAGGAGAGTTTACACTCTAGCCAGACACCTAGGTACTTATAGACGTCCTCATATTCTAGGTCGGAACCATCCAGGGTGGGGATGCGAGTCGGGCGTGCGGGTACAGGCAGCGAACGGTTGAAAAGCATGCATTTGGTTTTACTAGCGTTTAAGAGCAGTTCGAGGCCACGGAAGGAGTGTTGTATGGCATTGAAGCTCGTTTGGAGATTAGATAGCACAGTGCCCAAGGAAGGGCCAGAAGTATACAGAATGGTGTCGTCTGCGTAGAGGTGGATCAGGGAATCGCCCGCAGCAAGAGCAACATCATATGATGTATACAGAAAAAGAGTCGGCCCGAGAATTGAACCCTGTGGCACCCCCATAGAGACTGCCAGAGGACCGGACAACATGCCCTCCGATTTGACACACTGAACTCTGTCTGCAAAGTAGTTGGTGAACCAGGCAAGGCAGTCATTAGAAAAACCGAGGCTACTGAGTCTGCCGATAAGAATATGGTGATTGACAGAGTCGAAAGCCTTGGCCAGGTCGATGAAGACGGCTGCACAGTACTGTCTTTTATCGATGGCGGTTATGATATATTTTTGTACCTTGAACGTGGCTGAGGTGCACCTGTGACCGGCTCGGAAACCAGATTGCACAGCAGAGAAGGTACGGTGGGATTCGAGATGGTCAGTGATCTGTTTGTTGACTTGGCTTCCGAAGACCTTAGATAGGCAGGGCAGGATGGAAATAGGTCTGTAACAGTTTGGGTCCAGGGTGTCTCCCCCTTTGAAGAGGGGGATGACTGCGGCAGCTTTCCAATCCTTGGGGATCTCAGACGATATGAAAGAGAGGTTGAACAGGCTGGTAATAGGGGTTGCGACAATGGCGGCGGATAGTTTCAGAAATAGAGGATCCAGATTGTTAAGCCCAGCTGATTTGTACGGGTCCAGGTTTCCCAGCTCTTTCAGAACATCTGCTATCTGGATTTGAGTAAAGGAGAAGCTGGGGAGGCTTGGGCGAGTAGCTGCGGGGGGGCTGAGCTGTTGGCCGAGGTTGGAGTAGCCAGGAGGAAGGCATGGCCAGCCGTTGAGAAATGCTTGTTGAAGTTTTCGATTATCATGGATTTATCGGTAGTGACCGTGTTAGTGCAGTGGGCAGCTGGGAGGAGGTGCTCTTGTTCTCCATGGACTTTACAGTGTCCCAGGACTTTTTGGAGTTAGAGCTACAGAATGAAAATTTCTGCTTGAAGAAGCTGGCCTTTGCTTTCCTGACTGACTGCGTGTATTGGTTCCTGACTTCCCTGAACAGTTGCATATCGCGGGGACTATTTGATGCTATTGCAGTCCGCCACAGGATGTTTTTGTGCTGAGAGACAGTGTTGACCTGTGTAGGTTGACCTGCTGAGAGACAGTGTTGACCTGCAGAGAGACAGTGTTGACCTGCTGAGAGACAGTGTAAAAATATCCCAATGCCCCAGGGCAGTGATTGGGGACACTGCCCTGTGTAGGGTGCCGTCTCTCGGATGGGACGTTAAACGGGTGTCCTGACTCTCTGAGGTCATTATAGATCCCATGGCATGGTGTTAACCCCGGTGTCCTGGCTAAATTCCCAATCTGGCCCTCAAACCATCACGGTTACCTAATAATCCCCAGTTTACAATTGGCTCATTCATCCCCCTCCTCTCCCCTGTAACTATTCCCCAGGTCGTTGCTGTAAATGAGAATGTGTTCTCAGTCAACTTACCTGGTAAAATAACGGATAAATATATTTTTTTTTTTTTTTTTAAAGTGTTGACCGGAGGATGACCTACTGAGAGACAGAGTTGATCTGCTGAGAGGCAGTGTTGACCTGCTGAGACAGTGTTGACCTGCTGAGAGACAGTGTTGACTGGAGGGTGACCTGCTTAGAGACAATGTTGACCTGCTGAGAGGCAATGTTGACCTGCTGAGAGACAGTGTTGACCTACACTGCCGAGAGACAGTGTTGACCTGCTGAGAGACAGTGTTGACCTGCTGAGAGACAGTGTTGAACTGAGAGACATTGTTGATCTCAGCGGTGTTGACCTGCTGAGAGACAGTGTTGACCTGGAGGTTGACCTGCTGAGAGACAGTGTTGACCTGCTGAGAGACAGTATTGACCTGCTGAGAGACAGTGTTGACCTGGAGGTTGACCTGCTGAGAGACAGTGTTGACCTGCTGAGAGACAGTGTTGACCTATTGACCTGCTGAGAGACAGTGTTGACCTGCTGAGAGACCGTCTTGACCTGCTGAGAGACAGTGTTGACCTGCTGAGAGACAGTATTGACCTGCTGAGAGAGTGTGTTGACCTGCTGAGAGACAGTGTTGACCTGCTGAGAGACAGTGTTGACCTGCTGTGAGACAATGTTGACCTGGTACCTGTCTGTCTGTCTGTCTGTCTGTCCAGAGACAGGATGTGGCTGCATGGCTGGACTAATGCTCCGTCCTTCCGTCCGTCCTTCCTTCCTTCCTTTCTTCCTTCCAGAGACTGGTGGTGTGTTGACCTGCTGAGAGGCAGTGTTGACCTGCTGAGAGACAGTGTTGCCCTGCTGAGAGCCAGGTCAACACACTCTCTCAGCAGGTCTACACTATCTCTCAACAGGTCAACACACTCTCTCAGCAGGTAAACCTCCAGGTAAACACTATCTCTCAACAGGTCAATACACTCTCTCAGCAGGTCATCACTGTCACTAAGCAGGTCAACCTCAAAGTCAACACACTCTCTCAGCAGGTCAACCTCCAGGTCAACACTATCTCTCAACAGGTCAACACTGCCTCTCAGCAGGTCAACACTGTCTCTCAGCAGATCAACCCCCAGGTCAACACTGTCTCTCAGCAGGTCAACACTGTCTCTCAGCAGGTCAACACTGTCTCTCAGCAGGTCAACATTGTCTGTCAGCAGATCAACCCCCAGGTCAACACTGTCTCTCAGCAGGTCAACACTGTCTGTCAGCAGATCAACCCCAGGTCAATAACTTTTTTGCCCGCTTTGAGGACAATACAGTGCCACTGACACGGCCTGCAACGGAAACATGCGGTCTCTCCTTCACTGCAGCCGAAGTGAGTAAGACATTTAAATGTGTTAACCCTCGCAAGGCTGCAGGCCCAGACGGCATCCCCAGCCGCGCCTCAGAGCATGCGCAGACCAGCTGGCCGGTGTGTTTACGGACATATTCAATCAATCCCTATACCAGTCTGCTGTTCCCACATGCTTCAAGAGGGCCACCATTGTTCCTGTTCCCAAGAAAGCTAAGGTAACTGAGCTAAACGACTACCGCCCCGTAGCACTCACATCCGTCATCATGAAGTGCTTTGAGAGACTAGTCAAGGACCATATCACCTCCACCCTACCTGACACCCTTGACCTACTCCAATTTGCTTACCGCCCAAATAGGTCCACAGACGATGCAATCTCAACCACACTGCACACTGCCCTAACCCATCTGGACAAGAGGAATACCTATGTGAGAATGCTGTTCATCGACTACAGCTCGGCATTCAACACCATAGTACCCTCCAAGCTCGTCATCAAGCTCGAGACCCTGGGTCTCGACCCCCCCCTGTGCAACTGGGTACTGGACTTCCTGACGGGCCGCCCCCAGGTGGTGAGGGTAGGCAACAACATCTCCTCCCCGCTGATCCTCAACACTGGGGCCCCACAAGGGTGCGTTCTGAGCCCTCTCCTGTACTCCCTGTTCACCCACGACTGCGTGGCCATGCACGCCTCCAACTCACGACACAACAGTGGTAGGCTTGATTACCAACAACGGCGAGACGGCCTACAGGGAGGAGGTGAGGGCCCTCGGAGTGTGGTGTCAGGAAAATAACCTCACACTCAACATCAACAAAACTAAGGAGATGATTGTGGACTTCAGGAAACAGCAGAGGGAACACCCCCATCCACATCGATGGAACAGTAGTGGAGAGGGTAGCAAGTTTTAAGTTCCTCGGCATACACATCACAGACAAACTGAATTGGTCCACTCACACAGACAGCATCGTGAGGAAGGCGCAGCAGCGCCTCTTCAACCTCAGGAGGCTGAAGAAATTCGGCTTGTCACCAAAAGCACTCACAAACTTCTACAGATGCACAATCGAGAGCATCCTGGCGGGCTGTATCACCGCCTGGTATGGCAACTGCACCGCCCTCAACCGTAAGGCTCTCCAGAGGGTAGTGAGGTCTGCACAACGCATCACCGGGGGCAAACTACCTGCCCTCCAGGACACCTACACCACCCGATGCTACAGGAAGGCCATAAAGATCATCAAGGACATCAACCACCCGAGCCACTGCCTGTTCACCCCGCTGTCATCCAGAAGGCGAGGTCAGTACAGGTGCATCAAAGCTGGGACCGAGAGACTGAAAAACAGCTTCTATCTCAAGGCCATCAGACTGTTAAACAGCCACCACTAACATTGAGTGGCTACTGCCAACACACTGTCAATGACACTGACTCTACTCCAGCCACTTTAATCATGGGAATTGATGGGAAATGATGTAAATATATCACTAGCCACTTTAAACAATGCTACCTTATATAATGTTACTTACCCTACATTGTTCATCTCATATGCATACGTTGATACTGTACTCTATATCATCGACTGCATCCTTATGTAATACATGTATCACTAGCCACTTTAACTATGCCACTTGGTTTACATACTTATCTCATATGTATATACTGTACTCGATATCATCTACTGTATCTTGCCTATGCTGCTCTGTACCATCACTCATTCATATATCCTTATGTACATATTCTTTATCCCCTTACACTGTGTATAAGACAGTAGTTTTTTTGGAATTGTTAGTTAGATTACTTGCTCGTTATTACTGCATTGTCGGAACTAGAAGCACAAGCATTTCGCTACACTCGCATTAACATCTGCTAACCATGTGTATCTGACAAATAACATTTGATTTGATTTTTTTGAACACTGTCTCTCAGCAGGTCAACACTGTCTCTCAGCAGGTCAACACTGTCTCTCAGCAGGTCAACACTGTCTGTCAGCAGATCAACCTCCAAGTCAACACTGTCTCTCAGCAGGTCAACACTGTCTCTCAGCAGGTCAACACTGTCACTAAGCAGGTCAACCTCCAAGTCAACACTGTCTCTCAGCAGTTCAACACTGTCTCTCAGCAGGTCAACCCTCCAGGTCAACACTGTCTCTCAACAGGTCAACACTGTCTCAGCAGATCAACCAGGTCAACCCAGGAAAGTATAGTCCATGTATTGCAGCAATACAATGGTCAGAGATGTATTTAACGGTACACCCAGACGGAGAGATAGTGTTGTGATGTTTAGAATCTGGCCCGCAGCCCAGCTCCTGTCACACAGCTGGCAGCTCCTTGAGGTGAGCCTGAGGGCTGAGAGGCATGCAGACCCTCCCTAGATGGACCGCCTGATACCACACCATTACACCCCACAATAATACAGTACCACAAGGTTCTGATCAGACCGGGGTTCTGTTCTGATACCACAGAGTTCTGTTCTGATACCACAGAGTTCTGATACCACAGAGTTCTGATACCACAGGGTTCTGTTCTGACACCACAGGGTTCTGACACCACAGAGTTCTGATACCACAGGGTTCTGTTCTGACACCACAGGGTTCTGATACCACAGGTTTTGATACAACGGGGTTCTGTTCTGACACCATGGGGTTCTGATACCATAGAGTTCTGATAACACAGAGTTCTGTTCTGATATCAGAGTTCTGATACCACAGGTTTTGATACCACAGGGTTCTGTTCTGACACCATGGGGTTCTGATAGCACAGAGTTCTGATACCACAACACAGGATAAAGTTATGTTCCGATACAACAGAGTTCTGTTCTGATACCACAAGGTTCTGATACCACAACACAGGATAAACCATGCCAAACGTGTATAATTCTAGGAAACTAGCTTTAAACTCAACAAAAAAATTCCGCCCCATGACAAAATGTGTAGAATTGCATGAAACAAACTTCAAAAGAGCAACATTCTGTCTCTGCAGCCATCTTTTCTGATACCACAGGGTTCTGATACAAGATTGTTCTAATACCACAGGGATCTATTTTGATGTCACAGGGTTCTGATAAAATACCACGGGGTACTGTTCTGATACCACAGGGTTCTGTTCTGATACCACAAGGTTCTGTTCTGATGTGACAGGGTTCTGATCTGATACCACAGGGTTCTGATACAACAGGGTTATGTTCTGATATGACATGGTTCTGATCTGATACCACAGGGTTCTGATACCACAGGGTTCTGTTCTGATATCACAGGGTTCTGATACCACAAGGTTATGTTCTGATACCAAAGGGTTCTGATAAAATACCACAGAGTACTGTTCTGATACCACAGTGTTCTGTTCTGATACCGCAGGGTTCTGTTCTGATACCACAGGTTTCTGATACCACAGGGTTCTGATACCACAGGGCTCTGTTCTGATACCACAGGGTTCTGTTCTGATACCACAGGGTTCTGATACCACATGGCTCTGTTCTGATACCACAGGTTTCTGATACCACAGGGTTCTGATACCACAGGGCTCTGTTCTGATACCACAGGGTTCTGATACCACAGGGTTCAGTTCTGATACCGCAGGGTTCTGTTCTGATACCACAGGGTTCTGATACCACAGGGCTCTGTTCTGATACCACAGGGTTCTGATACCGCAGGGCTCTGTTCTGATACCACAGGGTTCTGATACCACAGGGCTCTGTTCTGATACCACGGGGTTCTGGTACCACAGAGCTATCTTCTGATACCACAGGGTTCAGTTCTGATACCGCAGGGTTCTGTTCTGATACCACAGGGTTCTGATACCACAGGGCTCTGTTCTGATACCACGGGGTTCTGGTACCACAGAGCTATGTTCTGATACCACAGGGTTCTGATACCACAGGGTTATATTCCGATACCACAGCGTATTGATATTACAGGGTTCCGATACCACAGGGTTCTGTTCAGATGCCACATGGTTATGATACCACAGAGTTCTGTTCAGTTACCACAGGGTTCTGATACCACAGGGCTCGGTTCTGTTACCACAGGGTTCTAATACCACAAGATTATGTTCTGATTCCACAGGGTTCTGATACCACAGGGGTATATTCTGATACCACAGGGTTCTGTTCTGATACCACAGTGGTATATTTCGATACCACAGGGTTCTGTTCTGATACCACAGGGGTATATTCTGATACCACAGGTTTCTGTTCTTATACCACAGGGTTATGATACCACAGGGTTCTGTTCAGATACCACAGGGTTCTGATACCATAGAGTTCTGTTCTGATACCACAGGGCTCTGTTCTGATACCGCTGGGTTCTGTTCTTATACCACAGGGTTATGATACCACAAGGTTATGTTCTGATTCCACAGGGTTCTGATACCACAGGGGTATATTCTGATACCACAAGGTTCTGTTCTGATACCACAGGGGTATATTCCGATACCACAGGGTTCTGTTCTGATACCACAGGGGTATATTCTGATACCACAGGGTTCTGATACCACAGAGTTGTATTCAGATACAACTAGGTTCTGATACCACAGGGTTGTGATTGCACAGAGTGCTGATACAACAAGGTTCTGAAATGACAGAGTTCTGTTCTGATACCACGGGGTTCTGGTACAACAGGGTTATGTTCTGATACCACAGCGTGCTGATACCACAGGCTTATATTCCGATTCCACAGGGTACTGATATTACAGGGTTCCGATACCACAGGGTTCTGTTCTGATACCACAGGTTTCTGTTCTTATACCACAGGGTTATGATACCACAGGGTTCTGTTCAGATACCACAGGGTTCTGATACCATAGAGTTCTGTTCTGATACCACAGGGCTCTGTTCTGATACCACAGGGTTCTGTTCTTATACCACAGGGTTATGATACCACAGGGTTCTGTTCAGATACCACAGGGTTCTGATACCATAGAGTTCTGTTCTGATACCACAGGGTTCTGATACCATAGAGTTCTGTTCTGATACCACAGGGTTATATTCAGATACCACAGTGTTCTGTTCAGATACCACAGGGTTATATTCTGATACCACCGTGTTCTCTTCAGATACAACTAGGTTCTGATACCACAGTGTTCTGTTCAGATACCACTAGGTTCTGATACCACAGGGTTCTGTTCAGATACCACAGGGTTATATTATGATACCACAATGTTCTGTTCAGATACAACTAGGTTCTGAAACCACAGGGTTATATTCTGATACCACAGTGTTCTGTTCATATACCACTAGGTTCTGATACCACAGGGTTCTGTTCAGATACCACAGGGTTATATTCTGAAACCACCGTGTTCTGTTCAGATACAACTAGGTTCTGATACCACAGAGTTATATTCTGATACCACCGTGTTCTGTTCAGATACCACTAGGTTCTGATACCACAGGGTTCTAATAAAACAGGGTTGTGATAACTCAGGGTTGTGATACCACAGGGTTCTGTTCAGGTACCACAGGGTTATATTCTGATACCACAGTGTTCTGTTCAGATACCATTAGGTTCTGATACCACAGGGTTCTAATAAAACAGGGTTGTGATAACTCAGGGTTGTGATACCACAGGGTTCTGTTCTGATACCACAGGGTTATATTCTGATACCACCGTGTTCTGTTCAGATACAACTAGGTTCTGATACCACCGTGTTCTGTTCAGATACAACTAGGTTCTGATACCACCGTGTTCTGTTCAGATACCACAAGGTTCTGATACCATAGGGTTCTGTTCAGATACCACAGGGTTATATTCTGATACCACAGTGTTCTGTTCAGATACAACTACGTTCTGATACCACCGTGTTCTGTTCAGATACAACTAGGTTCTGATACCACCGTGTTCTGTTCAGATACAACTACGATACAACTAGGTTCTGATACCACAGGGTTCTGTTCAGATACCACAGGGTTATATTCTGATACCACAGTGTTCTGTTCAGATACCACTAGGTTCTGATACCACCATGTTCTGTTCAGATACAACTAGGTTCTGATACCACCGTGTTCTGTTCAGATACAACTAGGTTCTGATACCACAGGGTTCTGTTCAGATACCACAGGGTTATATTCTGATACCACAGTGTTCTGTTCAGATACCACTAGGTTCTGATACCACCGTGTTCTGTTCAGATACAACTAGGTTCTGATACCACCGTGTTCTGTTCAGATACAACTAGGTTCTGATACCACCGTGTTCTGTTCAGATACAACTAGGTTCTGATACCACCGTGTTCTGTTCAGATACCACAGGGTTATATTCTGATACCACTGTGTTCTGTTCAGATAATACTAGGTTCTGATACCACAGGGTTATATTCTGATACCA
This sequence comes from Oncorhynchus tshawytscha, assembly GCF_018296145.1. NCBI lineage: Eukaryota > Metazoa > Chordata > Actinopteri > Salmoniformes > Salmonidae > Oncorhynchus > Oncorhynchus tshawytscha. Next base: position 76,497,480 of record NC_056435.1, read on the forward strand.
CAGTGTTCTGTTCATATACCACTAGGTTCTGATACCACCGTGTTCTGTTCAGATACCACAGGGTTATATTCTGATACCACTGTGTTCTGTTCAGATACAACTAGGTTCTGATACCACAGGGTTATATTCTGATACCACAGTGTTCTGTTCAGATACAACTAGGTTCTGATACCAAAGGGTTATATTCTGATACCACAGTGTTCTGTTCAGATACAACTAGGTTCTGATACCACAGGGTTATATTCTGATACCACCGTGTTCTGTTCAGATACCACTAGGTTCTGATACCACATGGTTCTAATAAAACAGGGTTGTGATAACTCAGGGTTGTGATACCACAGGGTTCTGTTCAGATACCACAGGGTTATATTCTGATACCACAGTGTTCTGTTCAGATACCATTAGTTTCTGATACCACAGGGTTCTAATAAAACAGGGTTGTGATAACTCAGGGTTGTGATACCACAGGGTTCTGTTCTGATACCACAGGGTTATATTCTGATACCACCGTGTTCTGTTCAGATACAACTAGGTTCTGATACCACCATGTTCTGTTCAGATACAACTAGGTTCTGATACCACCGTGTTCTGTTCAGATACCACAGGGTTCTGATACCATAGGGTTCTGTTCAGATACCACAGGGTTATATTCTGATACCACCGTGTTCTGTTCAGATACAACTAGGTTCTGATACCACCGTGTTCTGTTCAGATACAACTAGGTTCTGATACCACCGTGTTCTGTTCAGATACAACTAGGTTCTGATACCACCGTGTTCTGTTCAGATACAACTAGGTTCTGATTCCACCGTGTTCTGTTCAGATACAACTAGGTTCTGATACCAACGTGTTCTGTTCAGATACAACTAGGTTCTGATACCACAGGGTTCTGTTCAGATACCACAGGGTTATATTCTGATACCACAGTGTTCTGTTCAGATACCACTAGGTTCTGATACCACCATGTTCTGTTCAGATACAACTAGGTTCTGATACCACCGTGTTCTGTTCAGATACAACGGTTCTGATACCACAGGGTTCTGTTCAGATACCACAGGGTTATATTCTGATACCACAGTGTTCTGTTCAGATACAACTAGGTTCTGATACCACAGGGTTATATTCTGATACCACAGTGTTCTGTTCAGATACCACTAGGTTCTGATACCACAGGGTTCTGTTCAGATACCACTAGGTTCTGATACCACAGGGTTATATTCTGATACCACAGTGTTCTGTTCAGATACCACTAGGTTCTGATACCACAGGGTTCTAATAAAACAGGGTTGTGATAACTCAGGGTTGTGATACCACAGGGTTCTGCTCTGATACCACAGGGTTATATTCTGATACCATCGTGTTCTGTTCAGATACAACTAGGTTCTGATACCACCGTGTTCTGTTCAGATACAACTAGGTTCTGATACCACCGTGTTCTGTTCAGATACCACAGGGTTCTGATACCATAGGGTTCTGTTCAGATACCACAGGGTTATATTCTGATACCACAGTGTTCTGTTCAGATACAACTAGGTTCTGATACCACCATGTTCTGTTCAGATACAACTAGGTTCTGATACCACCGTGTTCTGTTCAGATACCACTAGGTTCTGATACCACAGGGTTCTAATAAAACAGGGTTGTGATAACTCAGGGTTGTGATACCACAGGGTTCTGTTCAGATACCACAGGGTTATATTCTGATACCACAGTGTTCTGTTCAGATACCACTAGGTTCTGATACCACAGGGTTCTAATAAAATAGGGTTGTGATAACTCAGGGTTGTGATACCACAGGGTTCTGCTCTGATACCACAGGGTTATATTCTAATACCACAGTGTTCTGTTCAGATACAACTAGGTTCTGATACCACCGTGTTCTGTTCAGATACCACAGGGTTATATTCTGATACCACTGTGTTCTGTTCAGATACAACTAGGTTCTGATACCACAGGGTTATATTCTGATACCACCGTGTTCTGTTCAGATACCACTAGGTTCTGATACCACAGGGTTCTAATAAAACAGGGTTGTGATAACTCAGGGTTGTGATACCACAGGGTTCTGTTCAGATACCACAGGGTTATATTCTGATACCACAGGGTTCTAATAAAACAGGGTTGTGATAACTCAGGGTTGTGATACCACAGGGTTCTGCTCTGATACCACAGGGTTATATTCTGATACCATCGTGTTCTGTTCAGATACAACTAGGTTCTGATACCACCGTGTTCTGTTCAGATACAACTAGGTTCTGATACCACCGTGTTCTGTTCAGATACAACTAGGTTCTGATACCACCGTGTTCTGTTCAGATACCACAGGGTTATATTCTAATACCACAGTGTTCTGTTCATATACCACTAGTTTCTGATACCACAGGGTTCTGTTCAGATACCACAGGGTTATATTCTGAAACCACTGTGTTCTGTTCAGATACAACTAGGTTCTGATACCAAAGGGTTATATTCTGATACCACAGTGTTCTGTTCAGATACAACTAGGTTCTGATACCACAGGGTTATATTCTGATACCACCGTGTTCTGTTCAGATACCACTAGGTTCTGATACCACAGGGTTCTAATAAAACAGGGTTGTGATAACTCAGGGTTGTGATACCACAGGTTTCTGTTCTGATACCACAGGGTTATATTCTGATACCACCGTGTTCTGTTCAGATACAACTAGGTTCTGATACCACCGTGTTCTGTTCAGATACAACTAGGTTCTGATACCACCGTGTTCTGTTCAGATACAACTAGGTTCTGATACCACCGTGTTCTGTTCAGATACCACAGGGTTATATTCTGATACCACAGTGTTCTGTTCAGATACCACTAGGTTCTGATACCACCGTGTTCTGTTCAGATACAACTAGGTTCTGATACCACCGTGTTCTGTTCAGATACAACTAGGTTCTGATACCACCGTGTTCTGTTCAGATACAACTAGGTTCTGATACCACCGTGTTCTGTTCAGATACAACTAGGTTCTGATACCACCGTGTTCTGTTCAGATACAACTAGGTTCTGATACCACCGTGTTCTGTTCAGATACAACTAGGTTCTGATACCACCGTGTTCTGTTCAGATACAACTAGGTTCTGATTCCACCGTGTTCTGTTCAGATACCACAGGTTTATATTCTGATACCACTGTGTTCTGTTCAGATACAACTAGGTTCAGACACCACCGTTTTCTGTTCAGATACAACTAGGTTCTGATACCACAGTGTTCTGTTCAGATACAACTAGGTTCTGATACCACAGGGTTCTGTTCAGATACAACTAGGTTCTGATACCACAGGGTTCTGTTCAGATACCACAGGGTTCTGATACCATAGAGTTCTGTTCTGATACCACAGGGCTCTGTTCTGATACCGCAGGGTTCTGTTCTTATACCACAGGGTTATGATACCACAGGGTTCTGTTCAGATATCACAGGGTTCTGATACCATAGTTCTGTTCTGATACCACAGGGTTATATTCTGATACCACAGTGTTCTGTTCAGATACCACAGGGTTATATTCTGATACCACCGTGTTCTGTTCAGATACAACTAGGTTCTGATACCACAGTGTTCTGTTCAGATACCACTAGGTTCTGATACCACAGGGTTCTGTTCAGATACCACAGGGTTATATTCTGATACCACAGTGTTCTGTTCAGATACAACTAGGTTCTGATACCACAGGGTTATATTCTGATACCACCGTGTTCTGTTCAGATACCACTAGGTTCTGATACCACAGGGTTCTAATAAAACAGGGTTGTGATAACTCAGGGTTGTGATACCACAGTGTTCTGTTCAGATACCACAGGGTTATATTCTGATACCACAGTGTTCGGTTCAGATACCACTAGGTTCTGATACCACAGGGTTCTAATAAAACAGGGTTGTGATAACTCAGGGTTGTGATACCACAGGGTTCTGTTCTGATACCACAGGGTTATATTCTGATATCACCGTGTTCTGTTCAGATACAACTAGGTTCTGATACCACCGTGTTCTGTTCAGATACAACTAGGTTCTGATACCACAGGGTTATAATCTGATACCACAGTGTTCTGTTCAGATAGAACTAGGTTCTGATACCACAGGGTTATATTCTGATACCACCGTGTTCTGTTCAGATACCCCTAGGTTCTGATACCACAGGGTTCTAATAAAACAGGGTTGTGATAACTCAGGGTTGTGATACCACAGGGTTCTGTTCAGATACCACAGGGTTATATTCTGATGCCACACTGTTCATTTCAGATACCACTAGGTTCTGATACCACAGGGTTCTAATAAAACAGGGTTGTGATAACTCAGGGTTGTGATACCACAGGGTTCTGTTCTGATACCACAGGGTTATATTCTGATACCACCGTGTTCTGTTCAGATACAACTAGGTTTTGATACCACCGTGTTCTGTTCAGATACAACTAGGTTCTGATACCACCGTGTTCTGTTCAGATACAACTAGGTTCTGATACCACCGTGTTCTGTTCAGATACAACTAGGTTCTGATACCAACGTGTTCTGTTCAGATACAACTAGGTTCTGATTCCACCGTGTTCTGTTCAGATACCACAGGTTTATATTCTGATACCACTGTGTTCTGTTCAGATACAACTAGGTTCAGACACCACCGTTTTCTGTTCAGATACAACTAGGTTCTGATACCACCGTGTTCTGTTCAGATACAACTAGGTTCTGATACCACAGTGTTCTGTTCAGATACCACAGGGTTATATTCTGATACCACAGTGTTCTGTTCAGATACAACTAGGTTCTGATACCACAGGGTTCTGTTCAGATACAACTAGGTTCTGATACCACAGGGTTCTGTTCAGATACAACTAGGTTCTGATCACAGGGTTCTGTTCAGATACCATAGGGTTCTGATACCATAGAGTTCTGTTCTGATACCACAGGGCTCTGTTCTGATACTGCAGTGTTCTGTTCTTATACCACAGGGTTATGATACCACAGGGTTCTGTTCAGATATCACAGGGTTCTGATACCATAGAGTTCTGTTCTGATACCACAGGGTTCTGATACCATAGAGTTCTGTTCTGATACCACAGGGTTATATTCTGATACCACAGTGTTCTGTTCAGATACCACAGGGTTATATTCTGATACCAACGTGTTCTGTTCAGATACAACTAGGTTCTGATACCACAGTGTTCTGTTCAGATACCACTAGGTTCTGATACCACAGGGTTCTGTTCAGATACCACAGGGTTATATTCTGATACCACAGTGTTCTGTTCAGATACAACTAGGTTCTGATACCACAGTGTTCTGTTCAGATACAACTAGGTTCTGATACCACAGGGTTCTGTTCAGATACAACTAGGTTCTGATACCACAGGGTTCTGTTCAGATACCATAGGGTTCTGATACCATAGAGTTCTGTTCTGATACCACAGGGCTCTGTTCTGATACTGCAGTGTTCTGTTCTTATACCACAGGGTTATGATACCACAGGGTTCTGTTCAGATATCACAGGGTTCTGATACCATAGAGTTCTGTTCTGATACCACAGGGTTCTGATACCATAGAGTTCTGTTCTGATACCACAGGGTTATATTCTGATACCACAGTGTTCTGTTCAGATACCACAGGGTTATATTCTGATACCAACGTGTTCTGTTCAGATACAACTAGGTTCTGATACCACAGTGTTCTGTTCAGATACCACTAGGTTCTGATACCACAGGGTTCTGTTCAGATACCACAGGGTTATATTCTGATACCACAGTGTTCTGTTCAGATACAACTAGGTTCTGATACCACAGGGTTATATTCTGATACCACAGTGTTCTGTTCAGATACCACTAGGTTCTGATACCACAGGGTTCTGTTCAGATACCACAGGGTTATAATCTGATACCACAGTGTTCTGTTCAGATAGAACTAGGTTCTGATACCACAGGGTTATATTCTGATACCACCGTGTTCTGTTCAGATACCACTAGGTTCTGATACCACAGGGTTATATTCTGATACCACAGTGTTCTGTTCAGATACCACTAGGTTCTGATACCACAGGGTTCTAATAAAACAGGGTTGTGATAACTCAGGGTTGTGATACCACAGGGTTCTGTTCAGATACCACAGGGTTATATTCTGATACCACAGTGTTCTGTTCAGATACCACTAGGTTCTGATACCACAGGGTTCTGTTCAGATACCACAGGGTTATATTCTGATACCACAGTGTTCTGTTCAGATACAACTAGGTTCTGATACCACAGGGTTCTGTTCAGATATCACAGAGTTCTGATACCATAGAGTTATGTTCTGATACCACAGGGTTCTGATACCATAGAGTTCTGTTCTGATACCACAGGGTTATATTCTGATACCTCTGATGTCTCAGCCTCCAGTATTTATGCTGCAGTAGTTTATGTGTCGGGGGCTGGGGTCAGTTTGTTATATCTGGATACTTCTCCTGTCCTATTCGGTGTCCTGTGTGAATCTAAGTGTGCGTTCTCTAATTCTCTCCTTCTTCTTTCTTTCTCTCTCTCGGAGGACCTGAGCCCTAGGACCATGCCCCAGGACTACCTGACATGATGACTCCTTGCTGTCCCCAGTCCACCTGGCCATGCTGCTGCTCAGTTTCAACTTCCACCTGACTGTGCTGCTGCTCCAGTTTCAACTGTTCTGCCTTATTATTATTCACCATGCTGGTCATTTATGAACATTTGAACATCTTGGCCATGTTCTGTTATAATCTCCACCCGGCACAGCCAGAAGAGGACTGGCCACCCCACATAGCCTGGTTCCTCTCTAGGTTTCTTCCTAGGTTTTGGCCTTTCTAGGGAGTTTTTCCTAGCCACCGTGCTTCTACACCTGCATTGCTTGCTGTTTGGGGTTTTAGGCTGGGTTTCTGATACAGCACTTTGAGATATCAGCTGATGTCGAAGGGCTATATAAATAAATTTGATTTGATTTGATTTGATACCACAGTGTTCTGTTCAGATACCACAGGGTTATATTCTGATACCACCGTGTTCTGTTCAGATACAACTAGGTTCTGATACCACCGTGTTCTGTTCAGATACAACCAGGTTCTTATACCACCGTGTTCTGTTCAGATACCACAGGGTTCTGATACCATAGGGTTCTGTTCAGATACCACAGGGTTATATTCTGATACCACAGTGTTCTGTTCAGATACAACTACGTTCTGATACCACCGTGTTCTGTTCAGATACAACTAGGTTCTGATACCACCGTGTTCTGTTCAGATACAACTAGGTTCTGATACCACCGTGTTCTGTTCAGATACAACTAGGTTCTGATACCACCGTGTTCTGTTCAGATACAACTAGGTTCTGATACCACAGGGTTCTGTTCAGATACCACAGGGTTATATTCTGATACCACAGTGTTCTGTTCAGATACAACTAGGTTCTGATACCACCGTGTTCTGTTCAGATACAACTAGGTTCTGATACCACCGTGTTCTTTCAGATACAACTAGGTTCTGATACCACCGTGTTCTGTTCAGATACAACTAGGTTCTGATACCACCGTGTTCTGTTCAGATACCACAGGGTTATATTCTGATACCACCGTGTTCTGTTCAGATACAACTAGGTTCTGATACCACCGTTTTCTGTTCAGATACAACTAGGTTCTGATACCACCGTGTTCTGTTCAGATACAACTAGGTTCTGATACCACAGGGTTCTGTTCAAATACCACAGGGTTATATTCTGATACCACAGTGTTCTGTTCAGATACAACTAGGTTCTGATACCACCGTGTTCTGTTCAGATACAACTAGGTTCTGATACCACCGTGTTCTGTTCAGATACAACTAGGTTCTGATACCACAGGGTTCTGTTCAGATACCACAGGGTTCTGATACCATAGATTTCTGTTCTGATACCACAGGGCTCTGTTCTGATACCGCAGGGTTCTGTTCTTATACCACAGGGTTATGAAACCACAGGGTTCTGTTCAGATATCACAGGGTTCTGATACCATAGAGTTCTGTTCTGATACAACTAGGTTCTGATACCACAGGGTTATATTCTGATACCACAGTGTTCTGTTCAGATACAACTAGGTTCTGATACCACAGGGTTATATTCTGATACCACCGTGTTCTGTTCAGATACAACTAGGTTCTGATACCACCGTGTTCTGTTCAGATACAACTAGGTTCTTATACCACCGTGTTCTGTTCAGATACCACTAGGTTCTGATACCACAGGGTTCTGTTCAGATACCACAGGGTTATATTCTGATACCACAGTGTTCTGTCCAGATACCACTAGGTTCTGATACCACAGGGTTCTAATAAAACAGGGTTGTGATAACTCAGGGTTGTGATACCACAGGGTTCTGTTCTGATACCACAGGGTTATATTCTGATACCACCGTGTTCTGTTCAGATACAACTAGGTTCTGATACCACCGTGTTCTGTTCAGATACAACTAGGTTCTTATACCACCGTGTTCTGTTCAGATACCACAGGGTTCTGATACCACAGGGTTCTGTTCAGATACCACAGGGTTATATTCTGATACCACAGTGTTCTGTTCAGATACAACTAGGTTCTGATACCACCGTGTTCTGTTCAGATACAACTAGGTTCTGATACCACCGTGTTCTTTTCAGATACAACTAGGTTCTGATACCACCGTGTTCTGTTCAGATACAACTAGGTTCTGATGCCACCGTGTTCTGTTCAGATACAACTAGGTTCTGATACCACAGGGTTCTGTTCAGATACCACAGGGTTATATTCTGATACCACAGTGTTCTGTTCAGATACCACTAGGTTCTGATACCACCATGTTCTGTTCAGATACAACTAGGTTCTGATACCACCGTGTTCTGTTCAGATACAACTAGGTTCTGATACCACCGTGTTCTGTTCAGATACCACAGGGTTATATTCTGATACCACTGTGTTCTGTTCAGATACAACTAGGTTCTGATACCACCGTTTTCTGTTCAGATACAACTAGGTTCTGATACCACCGTGTTCTGTTCAGATACAACTAGGTTCTGATACCACAGGGTTCTGTTCAGATACCACAGGTTTATATTCTGATACCACTGTGTTCTGTTCAGATACAACTAGGTTCAGACACCACCGTGTTCTGTTCAGATACAACTAGGTTCTGATACCACAGTGTTCTGTTCAGATACAACTAGGTTCTGATACCACAGTGTTCTGTTCAGATACAACTAGGTTCTGATACCACAGGGTTCTGTTCAGATACAACTAGGTTCTGATACCACAGGGTTCTGTTCAGATACCATAGGGTTCTGATACCATAGAGTTCTGTTCTGATACCACAGGGCTCTGTTCTGATACTGCAGTGTTCTGTTCTTATACCACAGGGTTATGATACCACAGGGTTCTGTTCTGATACCACAGTGTTCTGTTCAGATACCACGGGGTTATATTCTGATACCACCGTGTTCTATTCAGATACAACTAGGTTCTGATACCACAGTGTTCTGTTCAGATACCACTAGGTTCTGATACCACAGGGTTCTGTTCAGATACCACAGGGTTATATTCTGATACCACAGTGTTCTGTTCAGATACAACTAGGTTCTTATACCACCGTGTTCTGTTCAGATACCACTAGGTTCTGATACCACAGGGTTCTGTTCAGATACCACAGGGTTATATTCTGATACCACAGTGTTCTGTTCCAGATACCACTAGGTACTGATACCACAGGGTTCTAATAAAACAGGGTTGTGATAACTCAGGGTTGTGATACCACAGGGTTCTGTTCTGATACCACAGGGATATATTCTGATACCACCGTGTTCTGTTCAGATACAACTAGGTTCTGATACCACCGTGTTCTGTTCAGATACAACTAGGTTCTTATACCACCGTGTTCTGTTCAGATACCACAGGGTTCTGATACCATAGGGTTCTGTTCAGATACCACAGGGTTATATTCTGATACCACAGTGTTCTGTTCAGATACAACTAGGTTCTGATACCACCGTGTTCTGTTCAGATACAACTAGGTTCTGATACCACCGTGTTCTTTTCAGATACAACTAGGTTCTGATACCACCGTGTTCTGTTCAGATACAACTAGGTTCTGATACCACCGTGTTCTGTTCAGATACAACTAGGTTCTGATACCACTGGGTTCTGTTCAGATACCACAGGGTTATATTCTGATACCACAGTGTTCCGTTCAGATACAACGAGGTTCTGATACCACCGTGTTCTGTTCAGATACCACAGGGTTATATTCTGATACCACAGTGTTCTGTTCAGATACCACTAGGTTCTGATACCACCGTGTTCTGTTCAGATACAACTAGGTTCTGATACCACCGTGTTCTGTTCAGATACAACTAGGTTCTGATACCACCGTGTTCTGTTCAGATACCACAGGGTTATATTCTGATACCACCGTGTTCTGTTCAGATACAACTAGGTTCTGATACCACCGTTTTCTGTTCAGATACAACTAGGTTCTGATACCACCGTGTTCTGTTCAGATACAACTAGGTTCTGATACCACAGGGTTCTGTTCAGATACCACAGGTTTATATTCTGATACCACTGTGTTCTGTTCAGATACAACTAGGTTCAGACACCACCGTTTTCTGTTCAGATACAACTAGGTTCTGATACCACCGTGTTCTGTTCAGATACAACTAGGTTCTGATACCACAGTGTTCTGTTCAGATACAACTAGGTTCTGATACCACAGGGTTCTGTTCAGATACAACTAGGTTCTGATACCACAGGGTTCTGTTCAGATACCATAGGGTTCTGATACCATAGAGTTCTGTTCTGATACCACAGGGCTCTGTTCTGATACTGCAGTGTTCTGTTCTTATACCACAGGGTTATGATACCACAGGGTTCTGTTCTGATACCACAGTGTTCTGTTCAGATACCACAGGGTTATATTCTGATACCACCGTGTTCTATTCAGATACAACTAGGTTCTGATACCACAGTGTTCTGTTCAGATACCACTAGGTTCTGATACCACAGGGTTCTGTTCAGATACCACAGGGTTATATTCTGATACCACAGTGTTCTGTTCAGATACAACTAGGTTCTGATACCACAGGGTTATATTCTGATACCACAGTGTTCTGTTCAGATACCACTAGGTTCTGATACCACAGGGTTCTGTTCAGATACCACAGGGTTATATTCTGATACCACAGTGTTCTGTTCAGATACAACTAGGTTCTGATACCACAGGGTTATATTCTGATACCACCGTGTTCTGTTCAGATACCACTAGGTTCTGATACCACAGGGTTATATTCTGATACCACCGTGTTCTGTTCAGATACCACTAGGTTCTGATACCACAGGGTTCTAATAAAACAGGGTTGTGATACTCAGGTTGTGATACCACAGGGTTCTGTTCAGATACAACTAGGTTCTGATACCACCGTGTTCTGTTCAGATACAACTAGGTTCTGATACCACAGGGTTCTGTTCAGATACCACAGGGCTATATTCTGATACCACAGTGTTCTGTTCAGATACCACTAGGTTCTGATACCACAGGGTTCTAATAAAACAGGGTTGTGATAACTCAGGGTTGTGATACCACAGGGTTCTGTTCAGATACCTCAGGTTCTGATACCACCGTGTTCTGTTCAGATACCACTAGGTTCTGACACCACAGGGTTCTAATAAAACAGGGTTGTGATAACTCAGGGTTGTGATACCACAGGGTTGTGATACCACAGGGTTGTGATAACTCAGGGCTGTGATACCACAGGGTTGTGATACCACAGGGTTCTGTTCAGATACCTCTAGGTTCTGATACCACCGTGTTCTGTTCAGATACTACTAGGTTCTGACACCACAGGGTTCTAATAAAACAGGGTTGTGATTACTCAGGGTTGTGATACCACAGGGTTGTGATACCACAGGGTTGTGATAACTCAGGGTTGTGATACCACAGGGTTGTGATAACTCAGGGTTGTGATACCACAGGGTTGTGATACCACAGGGTTGTGATTCCACAGGGTTGTGATAACTCAGGGTTCTGATACCACAGGGTTCTGATACCACAGTGTTCCGTTCAGATACCACTAGGTTCTGATACCACAGGGTTCTAATAAAACAGGGTTGTGATAATACAACAGGGTTGTGATACAAGGTTTGTGATAACTCAGGGCTGTGATACCACAGGGTGATACCACAGGTTTGGGTTGATACCATGTGATACCATGGGGTTCCACCTCATACACCACTACCGGGTTAGCCTCATTCTTAATTAAAATGCAGATAACAACTTACAGGTCTATATACTATTGAAAATGAAATACACAGGAAATGAAAACACCCATGAGCTGGTCAGTGATAGTACCATACTGTAATCTAATCACATCCTATCAGGACAAATCTCAGTAGATTTGAAGTCAGTATTTATGCTGCAATAGTTTACGTGTCGGGGGGCTAGGGTCAGTCTGTTATATCTGGAGTATTTCTCCTGTCTTAACCCGATGTCCTGTGTGAATTTAAGTATGCTCTCTCTAATTCTCTCTCTCTCTCTCTCTCTCTCTCTCTCTCTCTCTCTCTCTTTCTTTCTTTCTTTCTTTCTTTCTTTCTTTCTTTCTCTCTCTCTCAGAGGACCTGAGCCCTAGGACCATGCCTCAGGACTACCTGGCTTGATGACTCCTTGCTGGCCCCAGTCCACCTGGTCGTGCTGCTACTCCAGTTTCACCTGTTCTGCATGTGGCTTTGGAACCCTGACCTGTTCACCGGACGTGCTACCTGTCCCAGACCTGCTGTTTTCAACTCTCTAGAGACAGCAGGAGCAGTAGAGCTACTCTGAATGATCGGCTATGAAAAGCCAACATTTACTCCTGAGGTGCTGACCTGTTGCACCCTCGACAACCACTGTGATTATTATTATCTGACCCTGCTGGTCATTTATGAACATTTGAACATCTTGGCCATTTTCTGTTATAATCTCCACCCGGCACAGCCAGAAGAGGATTGGCCACCCCTCATAGCCTGGTTCCTCTCTAGGTTTCTTCCTAGGTTCCTGCTTATCTAGGGAGTTTTTCCTAGCCACCGTGCTTCTACACCTGCATTGCTTGCTGTTTAGGGGTTTAGGCTGGGTTTCTGTACAGAACTTTGTGACATCAGCTGATGTAAGAAGGGCTTTAAAAAAATATTGATTGAATGCCTCAGCAGTTTCAGAGTCCTATCATCATCATCATCATCATGGGCGGAAGGGTAGGCTAGTGGTTAGAGAGTTGGACTAGGAACCGGAAGGTTGCAAGTTCAAACCCCCGTTCTGACAAGGTACTAATCTGTCATTCTGCCCCTAAACAGGCAGTTAACCCACTGTTCCTAGGCCGTCATTGAAAATAAGAATTTGTTCTTAACTGACTTGCCTGGTTAAATAAAGGTCAAATTAAAAATATATATATTTTTTAAATCATCATTACAGTGTTGATAAGCAGTGTTACTGACTTGCCTGGTCAACTCTCCCCCGATCAATCATTTACACCTTAACCCGACAACACTCTGATCCCTACAACCAAGGAAACAGACCCTGTATTCCAAATCAACCCCTAGCCCCCTAAACACTAAGAAAAGAGTGTTCCTCAAGGGTTCTTTGGGAAGGTTGATGGTTCTATGTGGAGCTATAATGACTCAAAGAACCATTAGAGCCCTTCAATGGTTCTTTGCAGTTCACAAAAGGGTTCTTTGCTCGTTTAGTGATAATGAATTATGTGACTACGGCCCGTGACGGTGTCTAGTGAAAGACTCACGTATTTTCTTGAGTTAACTGATGTTTAAACCAGTGGTTCTCCCCAGCCATTGTAGATCTAGAACACCTGATTCAACTTAGTTAACACAATAATAAAACCAATGAAATTTAACAATATAAAATGGCTAACCAGTAAAATAGCACTGTTTGGTTCTTCAAAAGGTTCTTTCTATAACCTTAAGAAATAGCCCTGTTTGGTTCTTCAAAAGGTTCTTTCTAGAACTGAAAAAAAAAAACTGAAAGCGCAAACAACTGCTTTTAATCGGGGCAAGGCGACTGGAAATATGACCGAATACAAACAGTGTAGCTATTCCCTCCGCAAGGCGATCAAACAAGCTAAGCGTCAGTATAGAGACAAAGTAGAGTCTCAATTCAACGGCTCAGACATGAGAGGTATGTGGCAGGGTCTACCGTCAATCACGAATTACAAAAAGAAAACCAGCCCCGTCGCGAACCACGATGTCTTGCTCCCAGACAAACTAAACAACTTCTTTGCTCGAGGACAATACAGTGCCACCGACACGGCCCGCTACCAAACCCTGCAGGATCTCCTTCACTGCAGCCAACGTGAATAAAACATTTAAACGTGTTAACCTTCGCAAGGCTGCCGGCCCAGACGGCATCCCTAGCTGCGACCTCAGAGCATGCGCAGACCAGCTGACTGGTCTGGTTACGGACATATTCAATCAATCCTTATCCCAGTCTGCTGTTCCCACATGCTTTAAGAGGGCCACTATTGTGAGGGCCACAAGAAAGCTAAGGTAACTGAGCTAAATGACTATCGCACTCACTTCCGTCACCATGAAGTGCTAGGGGGCACTATTTTTATTTTTGAAAAAATAACGTTCCCAAAGTAAACGGCCTATTTCTCAGGACCAGATGCTAGAATCTGCATATAATTGACAGCGTAGGATAGAAAACACTCTAAAGTTTCCAAAACTGTAAAAATATGGTCTGTGAGTATAACAGAACTGATATTGCAGGCGAAAGCCTGAGAAAAATCCAATCAGGAAGTGACTTATTTTGAAAGCTCAGTGTTCATATGCATCCCTATTGCCCATTGAAAGGGATATCAACCATATTTATTTTTCTGTGGCTTCCCTAAGGTGTCTACAGCCTTTAGACGTAGTTTCAGGCCTTTATTTTGAAGAATGAGCGTAAACGTCCACATTGCGTAAGTGGTCAGTTGTTGGCTCTCAGTGTGATTTTTGCGCAAAACAGAGAGGTAGCCATTTTCCCTCCCGGTCCTAGTGAAAATCCAACTGTCCCGGTTGATATATTGTCGAAAAGATATTTGAAAAACACCTTGAGGCTTGATTATAAAAAACGTTTGCCATGTTTCTGTCGATATTATGGATATAATTTGGAATTTTTGTCTGCATTGTCTTGACCGCTATTTCCGGTGGATTCCTGGGTATAACGCATCAAACTAACGGAGGTATTTGGATATAAAAAATATCTTTATGGAACAAAAGGAACATTTGCTGTCTAATTGGGAGTCTCGTGAGTGAAAACATCCGAAGATCGTCAAAGGTAAACGATTCATTTGATTGCTTTTCTGATTTTCGTGACCAAGTTACCTGCTGCTAGGTGTACATAATGTTTTGTCAGTATATCGATAAACTTACACAAACGCTTGTATTGTTTTCGCTGTAAAGCATCATTTCAAAATCTGAGACGACAGGGTGATTAACAAAAGGCTAAGCTGTGTTTCGCTATATTTCACTTGTGATTTCATGAATATGGATATTTTCTAGTAAGATGATTTGACCGTTGCGCTATGCTATTTAGCGTAGTTGATGACAATTATCCCGGATCCGGGATGGATGGTTCCAAGATTAACCTCTAGTCAAGGACCATATAACACTACCTGACCCACTCCAATTTGCTTTCCGCCCCAATAGGTCCACAGACGACGCAATTGCAATCACACTGCACACTGCCCTAACCCATCTGGACAAGAGGAATACCCATGTGAGAATGCTGTTCATCGACTACAGCTCAGCATTTAACAACATAGTACCCTCCAAACTCAAGACCATAGGTCTCGACCCCGCCCTGTGCAACTGGGTCCTGGACTTCCTGACAGGCCACACCCAGGTGGTGAGGGTAGGAAACACTATCTCCACCCCGCTGATCCTCAAAACTGGGGCCCCACGAGGGTGCGTACTCAGCCCTCTCCTGTACTTCCTGTTCACCCATGACTGCGTGGCCATGCACGCCTCCAACTCAATCATCAAGTTTGCAGACAACACTACAGTGGTAGGCTTGATTACCAACAACGACGAGATGACCTATAGGGAGGAGGTGAGGGCCCTTGGAGTGTGGTGTCAGGAACATAACCTCACACAACCTCAGGAGGCTGAAGAAATTCGGCTTGTCACCAAAAAAACTCAAACTTTTACAGATGCACAATCGAGAGTATCCTGTCGGGCTATATTACCGCCTGGTACGGCAACTGCTCCGCCCACAACCGTAAGGCTCTCCAGAGGGTAGTGAGGTCTGCACAACGCATCACCGGGGGCAAACTACCTGCCCTCCAGGACACCTACACCACCCGATGTCACAGGAAGGCCAAAAAGATCATCAAGGACAACAACCACCCGAGCCACTGCCTGTTCACCCCGCTATCATCCAGAAGGCGAGGTCAGTACAGGTGCATCAAAGCTGGGACCGAGAGACTTTTTACATTTTAATTTTTTTAAATTTTACCTTTATTTAACTAGGCAAGTCAGTTAAGAACAAATTCTTATTTTCAATGACGGCCTAGGAACAGTGGGTTAACTGCCTGTTCAGGGGCAGAATGACAGATTTGTACCTTGTCAGCTCGGGGATTTGAACTTGCAACCTTTCAGTTACTAGTCCAACGCTCGAACCACTAAGCTACCCTGCCTAAAACAGCTTCTATCTCAAGGCCACCAGACCGTTAAACAGCCATCATTAACATTGAGTGGCTGCTGCCAACATACTGACTCAAATCTCTAGCCACTTTAATAATTAAAAATTGGATGTAATAAATGTATCACTAGTCACTTTAAACAGTGCCACTTTTATATAATGTTTACATACCCTACATTACTCATCTCATATGTACAGTATATACTGTACTCTATACCATCTATTGCATCTTGCCTATGCCGTTCGGCCATCGCTCATCCATATATTTATATGTACATATTTTTATTCATTCCTTTACACTTGTGTGTATAAGGTAGTTGTTGTGAAATTGTTAGATTACTTGTTAGATGTTACTGCACGGTCGGAACTAGAAGCACAAGCATTTCGCTACACTCACATTAACATCTGCTAACCATGTGTATGTGACAAATAAAATTAGATTTTATATAGCCCCCAAAAAAGTGTTTTAATCACAGCAGAACCCTTCTTTGGTGCGATATAGAACATTCTTTATAGAACCATCAAAACAAGTTTCTATATACAGTAGCACTAAAAATGGTTCCCCTTTGCTCACAAGCCAAATAACTCATATTTGGAACTATATCGTTTTATGTTGTGTTTTAGTGTGTATAACTTCCTAACCTTTGTTACCCAGAGCAGAGTCAGTGAAAATGGTTCACTAGTTGTAACGGTTTTCATGTGGTGAAGGAGAGTCGGACCAAAATGCAGCGTGTAGATTGCGATCCATGTTTAATGAACGAACGTAAACACGAATAAATACAAACACTACAAAACAAAGAACGTAAATGAACGAAACGAAAACCGAAACAGCCTATACTTGTGAAAACTAACAAAGACAGGAACAAGGACACTAAGGACAATCACACATGACAAACTCAAAGAATATGGCTGCCTAAATATGGTTCCCAATCAGAGACAACGATAAACACCTGCCTCTGATTGAGAACCACTCCAGACAGCCATATACTTTGCTAGATCACCCCACTAGCTACAATCCCAATATATACACACCACATACAAAAACCCATGCCACACCCTGGCCTGACCCAATACATGAAGATAAACACAAAATACTTCGACCAGGGCGTGACACTAGTTTACTCTGGTAAATTTTGACCAATCATGTCTGAGCACCTGCATGTCAGAGGAAGTACTCTTTGTCCGAAAATGTAATTGTAGGAAATGAACACCATGTTCCTGTGTCTACATCTGTGGATTATATATGTTCTCTCTGCCAGCGTTATGAGTTTCACAGTTCTGGACCGATAGCTGCAGGTATGCAGCACATTGTACACTGAATAACTGACAGGGCAATTGAAATGTTTTAAATATCATGTGGAGTGAAGTGAGGCCTGTCTCTCCTCAGGAACTCTTCATATAAAACAACTAGATAGATCTAGTTAACTTTAGATCCTAAACAGCTAGATAGATCTAGTTAACTTTAGATCCTAAACAGCTAGATAGATCTAGTTAACTTTTACTTAACAGTTTCCAGTGTGTATCAAAATGGTCCACCACCCAAAGGACATCAAGCCAACAGCAGGCCAGTGGTGGAAAATGGGTCATTGATGAAAGAGGACAAAGGAGGCAGACACAAATTATGCAGACCATCAGGTGGGCTCAGTAAGTCAACTGACAGTCCAGTACAACATTAGTTCCCAAAGACCCATACAAGAATACACAACTCGTCGTACCTTGACACGAATGGGATATGGCAGCTGACAACCAAACAAGAAACTGCTATTGCAGTGGGCTATTGAACAAAAACACTGGACACAGGAGAATTGGAAAAACACTGCCTGGTTTGATGAATCCCGGTTCCTGTAGTTTCACGCTGTTGGGAGGACTAGGGTATGGAGAAAACCATGAGTACATGCATCCACTATTCAGCGTGTCAACATTTCAGGCTGGTGCTGGTGTTGTGTTTTCAGGGCACACATTGGGCCCCTTGATAAAAGTGGAGCAACGTTTGATTGGATATCTAAACATTATTGCCAATCTGATGCCTTCATGGCAACAGTGTATACATCTGCAAATTGATTTTTTTTCAGCAGGATAATGCCCCATGCCACAAGGCGAGGATTGTTGTGGAATCTGCTTACAGCAGTGGCCTGCCCACCAGACCTCAATCCAACAAAGCATCTGTGGGTTGAGATGAAATTAGCTATTTGAGGTAGAGCTCCACTACGAGCCAATAGGTAGCATTGGAGTCAACATGGGCCAGCATCCCTGTGGAACGCTTTGACACGTTGTAGAGTCCATGACCCGGCAAATTGATGCTGTTCTGAGGGCAAAAGGGGGTGCAACTCAATATTAGGAATCTGTTCCTAATGTTTTGTACACTCAGTGTATCAAGTTCACTTTAGATCTTAAACTACCATAAACCACCTCCATTGGCGATTTAGAGAGCAACCGCAGACCACGTGTATGGCGTCGTGTTTCCAGACCACGTATATGACGTCGTGTTTCCAGACCGCGTGTATGACGGCGTGTTTCCAGACCACGTGTATGGGGTCGTGTTTCCATAGCACGTGTATGGCTTCGTGTTCCCAGACCACGTGTATGGGGTCGTGGTTCCAGACCACGTGTATGGCGCCGTGTTCCCAGACTACGTGTATGGGGTCGTGTTTCCAGACCACGTGTATGGGGTCGTGTTTCCAGAGCACGTGTATGGCGTCGTGTTCCCAGACCACGTGTATGGGCTCGTATTTCCAGACCACGTGTATGGGGTCGTGTTTCCAGACCACGTGTATGGCGTCGTGTTCCCAGACCACGTGTATGACATCGTGTTTCCAGACCACGTGTATGATGTCGTGTTTCCAGACCACGTGTATGGGGTCGTGTTTCCAGACCACGTGTATGACATCGTGTTTCCAGACCACGTGTATGACATCGTGTTTCCAGACCACGTGTATGACATCGTGTTTCCAGACCACGTGTATGACATCGTGTTTCCAGACCACGTGTATGGGGTTGTGTTTCCAGACCACGTGTATGACGTCGTGTTTCCAGACCACGTGTATGGGGTCGTGTTTCCAGACCACGTGTATGGGGTCGTGTTTCCAGACCACATGTATTACGTCGTGTTTCCAGACCACGTGTATGGGGTCGTGTTTCCAGACCACATGTATGACGTCGTGTTTCCAGACCACATGTATGACGTCGTGTTTCCAGACCACGTGAATGACGTCGTGTTTCCAGACCATGTGTATGGCGTCGTGTTTCCAGACCACGTGTATGGGGTCGTGTTTCCAGACCACGTGTATGGTGTCGTGTTTCCAGACCACGTGTATGGCGTGTGTCTCCAGATCATGTGTATGGGGTCGTGTTTCCAGACCACGTGTATGGCATCGTGTTTCCAGACTACGTGTATGACGTCGTGTTTCCAGACCACGTGTATGACATCGTGTTTCCAGACCACGTGTATGGCGTCGTGTTTCCAGACCACATGTATGACGTCGTGTTTCCAGACCACGTGTATGGGGTCGTGGTGCCAGACCACGTGTATGGCGTCGTGTTCGCAGACCACGTGTATGACGTCGTGTTTCCAGACCACGTGTATGACGTCGTGTTTCCAGACCACGTGTATGACATCATGTTTCCAGACCACGTGTATGGGGGCGTGTTTCCAGACCACGTGTATGGGGTCGTGGTTCCAGACCACGTGTATGGGGTCGTGTTTCCAGAGCACGTGTATGGCATCGTGTTCCCAGACCACGTGTATGGGGTCGTGTTTCCAGACCACGTGTATGGGGTCGTGTTTCCAGACCACGTGTATGGCGTCGTGTTCCCAGACCACGTGTATGACATCGTGTTTCCAGACCACGTGTATGATGTCGTGTTCCCAGACCACGTGTATGGGGTCGTGTTTCCAGACCACGTGTATGACATCGTGTTTCCAGACCACGTGTATGACATCGTGTTTCCAGACCACGTATATGACATCGTGTTTCCAGACCACGTGTATGACGTCGTGTTTCCAGACCACGTGTATGGCGTCGTGTTTCCAGACCACGTGTATGGGGTTGTGTTTCCAGACCACGTGTATGGGGTCGTGTTTCCAGAGCACGTGTATGGCATCGTGTTCCCAGACCACGTGTATGGGGTCATGTTTCCAGACCACGTGTATGGGGTCGTGTTTCCAGACCACGTGTATGGCGTCGTGTTCCCAGACCACGTGTATGACATCGTGTTTCCAGACCACGTGTATGATGTCGTGTTCCCAGATCACGTGTATGGGGTCGTGTTTCCAGACCACGTGTATGACATCGTGTTTCCAGACCACGTGTATGACATCGTGTTTCCAGACCACGTATATGACATCGTGTTTCCAGACCACGTGTATGACTTCGTGTTTCCAGACCACGTGTATGGCGTCGTGTTTCCAGACCACGTGTATGGGGTCGTGTTCTCAGACCACGTGTATGACGTCGTGTTTCCAGACCACGTGTATGGGGTCGTGTTCCCAGACCACGTGTATGACGTCATGTTTCCAGACCACGTGTATGGGGTCGTGTTTCCAGACCACGTGTATGGGGTCGTGTTTCCAGAGCACGTGTATGGCATCGTGTTCCCAGACCACGTGTATGGGGTCATGTTTCCAGACCACGTGTATGGGGTCGTGTTTCCAGACCACGTGTATGGCGTCGTGTTCCCAGACCACGTGTATGACATCGTGTTTCCAGACCACGTGTATGATGTCGTGTTCCCAGATCACGTGTATGGGGTCGTGTTTCCAGACCACGTGTATGACATCGTGTTTCCAGACCACGTGTATGACATCGTGTTTCCAGACCACGTATATGACATCGTGTTTCCAGACCACGTGTATGACTTCGTGTTTCCAGACCACGTGTATGGCGTCGTGTTTCCAGACCACGTGTATGGGGTCGTGTTCTCAGACCACGTGTATGACGTCGTGTTTCCAGACCACGTGTATGGGGTCGTGTTCCCAGACCACGTGTATGACGTCATGTTTCCAGACCACGTGTATGGGGTCGTGTTTCCAGACCACGTGTATAGGGTCGTGTTCCCAGACCACGTGTATGACGTCGTGTTTCCAGACCACATGTATTACGTCGTGTTTCCAGACCACGTGTATGGGGTCGTGTTTCCAGACCACGTGTATGGGGTCGTGTTTCCAGACCACGTGTATGGCGTTGTGTCTCCAGATCATGTGTATGGGGTCGTGTTTCCAGACCACGTGTATGGGGAGTCTTTCCAGACCACGTGTATGGGGTCGTGTTTCCAGACCACGTGTATGGCGTCGTGTTTCCAGACCACATGTATGACATCGTGTTTCCAGACCACGTGTATGGGGTCGTGTTTCCAGACCACATGTATGACGTCGTGTTTCCAGACTACGTGTATGACGTCGTGTTTCCAGACCACGTGTATGGGGTCGTGTTTCCAGACCACATGTATGACGTCGTGTTTCCAGAGCACGTGTATGGCATCGTGTTCCCAGACCACGTGTATGGGGTCGTGTTTCCAGACCACGTGTATGGGGTCGTGTTTCCAGACCACGTGTATGGCGTCGTGTTCCCAGACCACGTGTATGACATCGTGTTTCCAGACCACGTGTATGATGTCGTGTTCCCAGACCACGTGTATGGGGTCGTGTTTCCAGACCACGTGTGACATCGTGTTTCCAGACCACGTGTATGACATCGTGTTTCCAGACCACGTATATGACATCGTGTTTCCAGACCACGTGTATGACGTCGTGTTTCCAGACCACGTGTATGGCGTCGTGTTTCCAGACCACGTGTATGGGGTTGTGTTTCCAGACCACGTGTATGGGGTCGTGTTCTCAGACCACGTGTATGACGTCGTGTTTCCAGACCACGTGTATGGGGTCGTGTTCCCAGACCACGTGTATGACGTCATGTTTCCAGACCACGTGTATGGGGTCGTGTTTCCAGACCACGTGTATAGGGTCGTGTTCCCAGACCACGTGTATGACGTCGTGTTTCCAGACCACATGTATTACGTCGTGTTTCCAGACCACGTGTATGGGGTCGTGTTTCCAGACCACGTGTATGGGGTCGTGTTTCCAGACCACGTGTATGGCGTTGTGTCTCCAGATCATGTGTATGGGGTCGTGTTTCCAGACCACGTGTATGGGGAGTCTTTCCAGACCACGTGTATGGGGTCGTGTTTCCAGACCACGTGTATGGCGTCGTGTTTCCAGACCACATGTATGACATCGTGTTTCCAGACCACGTGTATGGGGTCGTGTTTCCAGACCACATGTATGACGTCGTGTTTCCAGACTACGTGTATGACGTCGTGTTTCCAGACCACGTGTATGACATCGTGTTTCCAGACCACGTGTATGACGTCGTGTTTCCAGACCACGTGTATGGGGTCGTGTTTCCAGACCACATGTATGACGTCGTGTTTCCAGACCACGTGTATGGCATCGTGTTTCCAGACTACGTGTATGACGTCGTGTTTCCAGACCACGTGTATGACATCGTGTTTCCAGACCACGTGTATGACGTCGTGTTTCCAGACCACGTGTATGACATCATGTTTCCAGACCACGTGTATGGGGGTGTGTTTCCAGACCACGTGTATGGGGTCGTGTTTCCAGACCACGTGTATGACGTCGTGTTTCCAGACCACGTGTATGGCGTCGTGTTTCCAGACCACGTGTATGACGTCGTGTTTCCAGACCACGTGTATGACGTCGTGTTTCCAGACCACGTGTATGACGTCGTTTTTCCAGACCACGTGTATGGCGTCGTGTTTCCAGACCACGTGTATGACGTCGTGTTTCCAGACCACGTGTATGGGTCGTGTTTCCAGACCACGTGTATGACGTCGTGTTCCCAGACCACGTGTATGACGTCGTGTATCCAGACCACGTGTATGACATCATGTTTCCAGACCACGTGTATGGGGCCAGACGTGTTTCCAGACCACGTGAATGACGTCGTGTTTCCAGACCATGTGTATGGCGTCGTGTTTCCAGACCACGTGTATGGGGTCGTGTTTCCAGACCACGTGTATGGTGTCGTGTTTCCAGACCACGTGTATGGCGTGTGTCTCCAGATCATGTGTATGGGGTCGTGTTTCCAGACCACGTGTATGGCATCGTGTTTCCAGACCACGTGTATGACATCGTGTTTCCAGACCACGTGTATGACATCGTGTTTCCAGACCACGTGTATGACATCGTGTTTCCAGACCACGTGTATGGGGTTGTGTTTCCAGACCACGTGTATGACGTCGTGTTTCCAGACCACGTGTATGGGGTCGTGTTTCCAGACCACGTGTATGGGGTCGTGTTTCCAGACCACATGTATTACGTCGTGTTTCCAGACCACGTGTATGGGGTCGTGTTTCCAGACCACATGTATGACGTCAGTTTCCAGACCACATGTATGACGTCGTGTTTCCAGACCACGTGAATGACGTCGTGTTTCCAGACCATGTGTATGGCGTCGTGTTTCCAGACCACGTGTATGGGGTCGTGTTTCCAGACCACGTGTATGGTGTCGTGTTTCCAGACCACGTGTATGGCGTGTCTCCAGATCATGTGTATGGGGTCGTGTTTCCAGACCACGTGTATGGCATCGTGTTTCCAGACCACGTGTATGACATCGTGTTTCCAGACCACGTGTATGGCGTCGTGTTTCCAGACCACATGTATGACGTCGTGTTTCCAGACCACGTGTATGGGGTCCAGACCACGTGTATGGCGTGTTCCAGACCACGTGTATGGCGTCGTGTTCGCAGACCACGTGTATGACAGACCACGTGTATGACGTCGTGTTTATGACCAGACCACGTGTATGGGGGCGTGTTTCCAGACCACGTGTATGGGGTCGTGGTTCCAGACCACGTGTGTGTTTCCAGACCACGTGTATGGCATCGTGTTCCCAGACCACGTGTATGGGGTCGTGTTTCCAGACCACGTGTGGGGTAGACCACGTGTATGGCGTCGTGTTTCCCAGACCACGTGTATGACAGACCACGTGTATGATGCATGTTCCCAGACCACGTGTATGGGGTCGTGTTTCCAGACCACGTGTATGACATCGTGTTTCCAGACCACGTGTATGACATCGTGTTTCCAGACCACGTGTTGACCAGACCACGTGTATGACGTCGTGTTTCCAGACCACGTGTATGGCGTCGTCGTGTTTTCCAGACCACGTGTATGGGGTCGTGTTTCCAGACCACGTGTATGGCATCGTGTTCCCAGACCACGTGTATGGGTCATGTTTCCAGACCACGTGTATGGGGTCGTGTTTCCAGACCACGTGTATGGCGTCGTGTTCCCAGACCACGTGTATGGCATCGTGTTTCCAGACCACGTGTATGATGTCGTGTTCCCAGACCACGTTCCAGACCACGTGTATGACATCGTGTTTCCAGACCACGTGTATGACATCGTGTTTCCAGACCACGTGTTTCCAGACCACGTGTCGTGCATCGTGTTCCCACTTCGTGTTTCCAGACCACGTGTATGGCGTCGTGTTTC
This sequence comes from Oncorhynchus tshawytscha, assembly GCF_018296145.1. Taxonomy (NCBI): domain Eukaryota; kingdom Metazoa; phylum Chordata; class Actinopteri; order Salmoniformes; family Salmonidae; genus Oncorhynchus; species Oncorhynchus tshawytscha. The sequence continues at coordinate 76,522,656 of NC_056435.1, forward strand.
CAGACCACGTGTATGACGTGTGTTCTCAGACCACGTGTATGACGTCGTGTTTCCAGACCACGTGTATGGCGTCGTGTTCCCAGACCACGTGTATGACGTCATGTTTCCAGACCACGTGTATGGGGTCGTGTTTCCAGACCACGTGTATAGGGTCGTGTTCCCAGACCACGTGTATGACGTCGTGTTTCCAGACCACATGTATGACGTCGTGTTTCCAGACCACGTGTATGGGGTCGTGTTTCCAGACCACGTGTATGGGGTCGTGTTTCCAGACCACGTGTATGGCGTTGTGTCTCCAGATCATGTGTATGGGGTCGTGTTTCCAGACCACGTGTATGGGGGTCTCAGTCTTTCCAGACCACGTGTATGGGGTCGTGTTTCCAGACCACGTGTATGGGGGTCGTGTTTCCAGACCACATGTATGACATCGTGTTTCCAGACCACGTGTATGGGGACCACGTCGTGTTTCCAGACCACATGTATGACGTCGTGTTTCCAGACTACGTGTATGACGTCGTGTTTCCAGACCACGTGTATGGGGTCGTGTTTCCAGACCACATGTATGACGTCGTGTTTCCAGAGCACGTGTATGGCATCGTGTTCCCAGACCACGTGTATGGGGTCGTGTTTCCAGACCACGTGTATGGGGTCGTGTTTCCAGACCACGTGTATGGCGTCGTGTTCCCAGACCACGTGTATGACATCGTGTTTCCAGACCACGTGTATGATGTCGTGTTCCCAGACCACGTGTATGGGGTCGTGTTTCCAGACCACGTGTATGACATCGTGTTTCCAGACCACGTGTATGACGTCGTGTTTCCAGACCACATGTATTACGTCGTGTTTCCAGACCACGTGTATGGGGTCGTGTTTCCAGACCACGTGTATGGGGTCGTGTTTCCAGACCACGTGTATGGCGTTGTGTCTCCAGATCATGTGTATGGGGGCGTGTTTCCAGACCACGTGTATGGGGAGTCTTTCCAGACCACGTGTATGGGGTCGTGTTTCCAGACCACGTGTATGGCGTCGTGTTTCCAGACCACATGTATGACATCGTGTTTCCAGACCACGTGTATGGGGTCGTGTTTCCAGACCACATGTATGACGTCGTGTTTCCAGACTACGTGTATGACGTCGTGTTTCCAGACCACGTGTATGACATCGTGTTTCCAGACCACGTGTATGACGTCGTGTTTCCAGACCACGTGTATGGGGTCGTGTTTCCAGACCACATGTATGACGTCGTGTTTCCAGACCACGTGTATGGCATCGTGTTTCCAGACTACGTGTATGACGTCGTGTTTCCAGACCACGTGTATGACATCGTGTTTCCAGACCACGTGTATGACGTCGTGTTTCCAGACCACGTGTATGACATCATGTTTCCAGACCACGTGTATGGGGTGTGTTTCCAGACCACGTGTATGGGGTCGTGTTTCCAGACCACGTGTATGACGTCGTGTTTCCAGACCACGTGTATGGCGTCGTGTTTCCAGACCACGTGTATGACGTCGTGTTTCCAGACCACGTGTATGACGTCGTGTTTCCAGACCACGTGTATGACGTCGTGTTTCCAGACCACGTGTATGGCGTCGTGTTTCCAGACCACGTGTATGGCGTCGTGTTTCCAGACCACGTGTATGGCGTCGTGTTTCCAGACCACGTGTATGGCGTCGTGTTCCCAGACCACGTGTATGACGTCGTGTATCCAGACCACGTGTATGACATCATGTTTCCAGACCACGTGTATGGGGTCGTGTTTCCAGACCACGTGTATGGGGTCGTATTTCCAGACCACGTGTATGGGGTCATGTTTCCAGACCACATGTATGGGGGTCATGTTTCCAGACCACATTTATGGGGTTGTGTTTCCAGACCACGTGTATGGGGTTGTGTTTCCAGACCACGTGTATGGCATCGTGTGGCCGGACCACGAGTATGGCGTCGTGTTTCCAGACCACGAGTCGTGCCATTCGTCCGCCACCCTCACCTCATGTTTCAGCATGATAATGTCGCAAGGATCTGTACACAATTGCTGTAAGTTAAAAAAAATCCCGGTTCTTCCATGGCCTGCATACTCATCAAACATGCTTGCTATCTAGCAAGTAGCTAAGGGGGATAACTAGTCAGTTGTCCAACTGAATATATTCAACTGAAATGTGTCTTCCACATTTAACTCAACACCTTTGAGTGGTGCAGGGGGCTGCCTTAACAACATGCCCGGGGGAACAGTGGGTTAACTGCCTTGCTCAGGGGCAGAACAACAGATTTTTACCTAGTCAGCTCGGAAATCAATCCAGCAACCTTTTGGGTTACTGGCCCAACGCTCTAACCACTAGGCTACCTAGCTAGCTGATTAATTTGATTATAAAGGCAACAATATCAACACTGACTTGAACAGGAGAACGTTGGCCATTTATTTGTGACTTTGTCACTTGTCAGTATGTGTAGGCTGTGTTTCAGTCTGGTGGCAGCAGTAACAAGCTGGAGAGGCTTCCTGTCACTCCACTGGCTCCCAGAGCGAGGCACAATGAAGGTCCTTTAAGTGGATGGCATTTACGCAAAGACACACCTTTCCCCAAGGCCAGCTCAGCACATATAGCTAGGCCAGCCCAGCAGATATGGCTAGGCCAGCCCAGCAGATATGGCTAGGCCAGCCCAGCAGATATGGCTAGCCCGGCCCAGCAGATATGGCTAGGCCGGCCCAGCAGATATGGCTAGGCCGGCCCAGCAGATATGGCTAGGCCGGCCCAGCAGATATGGCTAGGTCGGCCCAGCAGATATGGCTTGGCCGGCTCAGTAGATATGTCTAGACCAGCTAGGTAGATATGGCTAGGCCAGCCAGGCAGACATGGCTAGGCCAGTCCAGCATATATGGCTAGGCCAGCCCAGCAGATATGGCTAGGCCAGCCCAGCAGATATGGCTAGCCCAGCAGATATGGCTAGCCCAGCAGATATGGCCAGACAAGCCCAGCAGATATGGCCAGACAAGCCCAGCAGATATGGCTAGGCCAACCCAGCAGATAGGGACCAGACAAGCCCAGCAGATATGGCCAGACAAGCCCAGCAGATATGGCTAGCCCAGCAGATATGGCTAAGCCAACCCAGCAGATATGGCAAGACAAGCCCAGCAGATATGGCTAGGCCGGCTCAGCAGATATGGCTTGGCCAGCTCAGTAGATATGGCTAGGCCAGCTCAGTAGATATAGCTAGTCCAGCCAGGCAGATATGGCTAGATAAGCAGATATGGCTAGCCCAGCATATATGGCTAAGCCAGCCCAGCAGATATGGCTAGCCCAGCAGATATGGCCAGACAAGCCCATCAGATATGGCCAGACAAGCCCAGCAGATATGGCCAGTCAAGCGCAGCAGATATGGCCAGACAAGCCCAGCAAATATGGCTAGCCAGGCAGATATGGCTAAGCCAGTACAGCAGATATGGCTAAGCCAGCCCAGAAGATATGGCCAGACAAGCCCAGCAGATATGTCCAGACAAGCTTAGCAGATATGGCTAGGCCAAACCAGCAGATATGGCCAGACAAGCCCAGCAGATATGGCCAGACAAGCCCAGATATAGCAGACCAGCCCAGCAGATATAGCAGGACCAGCAAGCCCAGCAGATATGGCTAAGATATAGCAGGACCAGCCCAGCAGATATGGCTAAGCCATATGGCCAGACAAGCCCAGCAGATATGGCCAGGCCAGTCCAGCAGATATGGCCAGACAGGCCCAGCAGATATAGGGACCAGCCAAGCCCAGCAGATATGGCTTGCCAGGCAGATATGGCTAGGCCAGCCCAGCAAATATGGCTAGAGCAGCCCAGCAGATATGGCTAGGCCGGCACAGCAGATATGGCTCGGCCAGCTCAGGAGATATGGCTCGGCCAGCTCAGTAGATATGGCTAGGCCAGCCAGGCAGATATGGCTAGATAAGCAGATATGGCGATCCCAGCATATATGGCTAAGCCAGCACAGCAGATATGGCTAGGCCAACCCAGCAGATATGGCTAGCCCAGCAGATATGGCCAGACAAGCCACTCAGATATGGCCAGACAATCCCAGCAGATATGGCCAGTCAAGCCCAGCAGATATGGCTAGGCCAAACCAGCAGATATGGCTAGGCCAGCCAGGCAGATATGGCTAGATAAGCAGATATGGCTCGGCCAGCCCAGCAGAAATGGCTAGGCCAGCCCAAAGATATGGCTCGGCCAGCCCAGCAGAAATGGCTAGGCCAGCCCAGAAGATATGGCTAGGCCAGCCCAGCAGATATGGCTAGGCCAGCACAGCAGATATGGCCAGACAAGCCCAGCAGATATGGCTAGGCCAGCCCAGCAGATATGGCCAGACAAGCCCAGCAGATATGGCCAGGCCAGCCCAGCAGATATGGCTAGGCCAGCCCAGCAGATATGGCTAGGCCAGCCCAGCAGATATGGCCAGACAAGCCCAGCAGATATGGCCAGGCCAGCCCAGCAGATATGGCTAGGCCAGCCCAGCAGATATGGCTAGGCCAGCCCAGCAGATATGGCTAGGCCGGCACAGCAGATATGGCTCGGCCAGCTCAGTAGATATGGCTCGGCCAGCCCAGCAGATATGGCTAGGCCAGCCCAGCAGATATGGCTAGCCCAGCAGATATGGCCAGACAAGCCACTCAGATATGGCCAGACAATCCCAGCAGATATGGCCAGTCAAGCCCAGCAGATATGGCTAGGCCAAACCAGCAGATATGGCTAGGCCAGCCAGGCAGATATGGCTAGATAAGCAGATATGGCTCGGCCAGCCCAGCAGAAATGGCTAGGCCAGCCCAGAAGATATGGCTAGGCCAGCCCAGCAGATATGGCTAGGCCAGCACAGCAGATATGGCCAGACAAGCCCAGCAGATATGGCTAGGCCAGCCCAGCAGATATGGCCAGACAAGCCCAGCAGATATGGCCAGGCCAGCCCAGCAGATATGGCTAGGCCAGCCCAGCAGATATGGCTAGGCCAGCCCAGCAGATATGGCTAGGCCGGCACAGCAGATATGGCTCGGCCAGCTCAGTAGATATGGCTCGGCCAGCTCAGTAGATATGGCTAGGCCAGCCAGGCAGATATGGCTAGATAAGAAGATATGGCGATCCCAGCATATATGGCTAAGCCAGCCCAGCAGATATGGCTAGGCCAGCCCAGCAGATATGGCTAGGCCAGCCCAGCAGATATGGCTAGGCCGGCCCAGCAGATATGGCTAGGCCGGCCCAGCAGATATGGCTAGGCCGGCCCAGCAGATATGGCTAGGTCGGCCCAGCAGATATGGCTTGGCCGGCTCAGTAGATATGTCTAGACCAGCTAGGTAGATATGGCTAGGCCAGCCAGGCAGACATGGCTAGGCCAGTCCAGCATATATGGCTAGGCCAGCCCAGCAGATATGGCTAGGCCAGCCCAGCAGATATGGCTAGCCCAGCAGATATGGCTAGCCCAGCAGATATGGCCAGACAAGCCCAGCAGATATGGCCAGACAAGCCCAGCAGATATGGCTAGGCCAACCCAGCAGATAGGGCCAGACAAGCCCAGCAGATATGGCCAGACAAGCCCAGCAGATATGGCTAGCCCAGCAGATATGGCTAGGCCAACCCAGCAGATATGGCAAGACAAGCCCAGCAGATATGGCTAGGCCGGCTCAGCAGATATGGCTTGGCCAGCTCAGTAGATATGGCTAGGCCAGCTCAGTAGATATAGCTAGTCCAGCCAGGCAGATATGGCTAGATAAGCAGATATGGCTAGCCCAGCATATATGGCTAAGCCAGCCCAGCAGATATGGCTAGCCCAGCAGATATGGCCAGACAAGCCCATCAGATATGGCCAGACAAGCCCAGCAGATATGGCCAGTCAAGCGCAGCAGATATGGCCAGACAAGCCCAGCAAATATGGCTAGCCAGGCAGATATGGCTAAGCCAGTACAGCAGATATGGCTAAGCCAGCCCAGAAGATATGGCCAGACAAGCCCAGCAGATATGTCCAGACAAGCTTAGCAGATATGGCTAGGCCAAACCAGCAGATATGGCCAGACAAGCCCAGCAGATATGGCCAGACAAGCCCAGCAGATATAGCAGGACCAGCCCAGCAGATATGGCTAAGCCAGCCCAGCAGATATGGCCAGACAAGCCCAGCAGATATGGCCAGGCCAGTCCAGCAGATATGGCCAGACAGGCCCAGCAGATATGGCCAGCCAAGCCCAGCAGATATGGCTTGCCAGGCAGATATGGCTAGGCCAGCCCAGCAAATATGGCTAGAGCAGCCCAGCAGATATGGCTAGGCCGGCACAGCAGATATGGCTCGGCCAGCTCAGGAGATATGGCTCGGCCAGCTCAGTAGATATGGCTAGGCCAGCCAGGCAGATATGGCTAGATAAGCAGATATGGCGATCCCAGCATATATGGCTAAGCCAGCACAGCAGATATGGCTAGGCCAGCCCAGCAGATATGGCTAGCCCAGCAGATATGGCCAGACAAGCCACTCAGATATGGCCAGACAATCCCAGCAGATATGGCCAGTCAAGCCCAGCAGATATGGCTAGGCCAAACCAGCAGATATGGCTAGGCCAGCCAGGCAGATATGGCTAGATAAGCAGATATGGCTCGGCCAGCCCAGCAGAAATGGCTAGGCCAGCCCAGAAGATATGGCTAGGCCAGCCCAGCAGATATGGCTAGGCCAGCACAGCAGATATGGCCAGACAAGCCCAGCAGATATGGCTAGGCCAGCCCAGCAGATATGGCCAGACAAGCCCAGCAGATATGGCCAGGCCAGCCCAGCAGATATGGCTAGGCCAGCCCAGCAGATATGGCTAGGCCAGCCCAGCAGATATGGCCAGACAAGCCCAGCAGATATGGCCAGGCCAGCCCAGCAGATATGGCTAGGCCAGCCCAGCAGATATGGCTAGGCCAGCCCAGCAGATATGGCTAGGCCGGCACAGCAGATATGGCTCGGCCAGCTCAGTAGATATGGCTCGGCCAGCCCAGCAGATATGGCTAGGCCAGCCCAGCAGATATGGCTAGCCCAGCAGATATGGCCAGACAAGCCACTCAGATATGGCCAGACAATCCCAGCAGATATGGCCAGTCAAGCCCAGCAGATATGGCTAGGCCAAACCAGCAGATATGGCTAGGCCAGCCAGGCAGATATGGCTAGATAAGCAGATATGGCTCGGCCAGCCCAGCAGAAATGGCTAGGCCAGCCCAGAAGATATGGCTAGGCCAGCCCAGCAGATATGGCTAGGCCAGCACAGCAGATATGGCCAGACAAGCCCAGCAGATATGGCTAGGCCAGCCCAGCAGATATGGCCAGACAAGCCCAGCAGATATGGCCAGGCCAGCCCAGCAGATATGGCTAGGCCAGCCCAGCAGATATGGCTAGGCCAGCCCAGCAGATATGGCTAGGCCGGCACAGCAGATATGGCTCGGCCAGCTCAGTAGATATGGCTCGGCCAGCTCAGTAGATATGGCTAGGCCAGCCAGGCAGATATGGCTAGATAAGAAGATATGGCGATCCCAGCATATATGGCTAAGCCAGCCCAGCAGATATGGCTAGGCCAGCCCAGCAGATATGGCTAGGCCGGCCCAGCAGATATGGCTAGGCCGGCCCAGCAGATATGGCTAGGCCGGCCCAGCAGATATGGCTAGGCCGGCCCAGCAGATATGGCTAGGTCGGCCCAGCAGATATGGCTTGGCCGGCTCAGTAGATATGTCTAGACCAGCTAGGTAGATATGGCTAGGCCAGCCAGGCAGACATGGCTAGGCCAGTCCAGCATATATGGCTAGGCCAGCCCAGCAGATATGGCTAGGCCAGCCCAGCAGATATGGCTAGCCCAGCAGATATGGCTAGCCCAGCAGATATGGCCAGACAAGCCCAGCAGATATGGCCAGACAAGCCCAGCAGATATGGCTAGGCCAACCCAGCAGATAGGGCCAGACAAGCCCAGCAGATATGGCCAGACAAGCCCAGCAGATATGGCTAGCCCAGCAGATATGGCTAGGCCAACCCAGCAGATATGGCAAGACAAGCCCAGCAGATATGGCTAGGCCGGCTCAGCAGATATGGCTTGGCCAGCTCAGTAGATATGGCTAGGCCAGCTCAGTAGATATAGCTAGTCCAGCCAGGCAGATATGGCTAGATAAGCAGATATGGCTAGCCCAGCATATGGCTAAGCCAGCCCAGCAGATATGGCTAGCCCAGCAGATATGGCCAGACAAGCCCATCAGATATGGCCAGACAAGCCCAGCAGATATGGCCAGTCAAGCGCAGCAGATATGGCCAGACAAGCCCAGCAAATATGGCTAGCCAGGCAGATATGGCTAAGCCAGTACAGCAGATATGGCTAAGCCAGCCCAGAAGATATGGCCAGACAAGCCCAGCAGATATGGCCAGTCAAGCGCAGCAGATATGGCCAGACAAGCCCAGCAAATATGGCTAGCCAGGCAGATATGGCTAAGCCAGTACAGCAGATATGGCTAAGCCAGCCCAGAAGATATGGCCAGACAAGCCCAGCAGATATGTCCAGACAAGCTTAGCAGATATGGCTAGGCCAAACCAGCAGATATGGCCAGACAAGCCCAGCAGATATGGCCAGACAAGCCCAGCAGATATAGCAGGACCAGCCCAGCAGATATGGCTAAGCCAGCCCAGCAGATATGGCCAGACAAGCCCAGCAGATATGGCCAGGCCAGTCCAGCAGATATGGCCAGACAGGCCCAGCAGATATGGCCAGCCAAGCCCAGCAGATATGGCTTGCCAGGCAGATATGGCTAGGCCAGCCCAGCAAATATGGCTAGAGCAGCCCAGCAGATATGGCTAGGCCGGCACAGCAGATATGGCTCGGCCAGCTCAGGAGATATGGCTCGGCCAGCTCAGTAGATATGGCTAGGCCAGCCAGGCAGATATGGCTAGATAAGCAGATATGGCGATCCCAGCATATATGGCTAAGCCAGCCCAGCAGATATGGCTAGGCCAGCCCAGCAGATATGGCTAGCCCAGCAGATATGGCCAGACAAGCCACTCAGATATGGCCAGACAATCCCAGCAGATATGGCCAGTCAAGCCCAGCAGATATGGCTAGGCCAAACCAGCAGATATGGCTAGGCCAGCCAGGCAGATATGGCTAGATAAGCAGATATGGCTCGGCCAGCCCAGCAGAAATGGCTAGGCCAGCCCAGAAGATATGGCTAGGCCAGCCCAGCAGATATGGCTAGGCCAGCACAGCAGATATGGCCAGACAAGCCCAGCAGATATGGCTAGGCCAGCCCAGCAGATATGGCCAGACAAGCCCAGCAGATATGGCCAGGCCAGCCCAGCAGATATGGCTAGGCCAGCCCAGCAGATATGGCTAGGCCAGCCCAGCAGATATGGCTAGGCCGGCACAGCAGATATGGCTCGGCCAGCTCAGTAGATATGGCTCGGCCAGCCCAGCAGATATGGCTAGGCCAGCCCAGCAGATATGGCTAGCCCAGCAGATATGGCCAGACAAGCCACTCAGATATGGCCAGACAATCCCAGCAGATATGGCCAGTCAAGCCCAGCAGATATGGCTAGGCCAAACCAGCAGATATGGCTAGGCCAGCCAGGCAGATACGGCTAGATAAGCAGATATGGCTCGGCCAGCCCAGCAGAAATGGCTAGGCCAGCCCAGAAGATATGGCTAGGCCAGCCCAGCAGATATGGCTAGGCCAGCACAGCAGATATGGCCAGACAAGCCCAGCAGATATGGCTAGGCCAGCCCAGCAGATATGGCCAGACAAGCCCAGCAGATATGGCCAGGCCAGCCCAGCAGATATGGCTAGGCCAGCCCAGCAGATATGGCTAGGCCAGCCCAGCAGATATGGCTAGGCCGGCACAGCAGATATGGCTCGGCCAGCTCAGTAGATATGGCTCGGCCAGCTCAGTAGATATGGCTAGGCCAGCCAGGCAGATATGGCTAGATAAGCAGATATGGCGATCCCAGCATATATGGCTAAGCCAGCCCAGCAGATATGGCTAGGCCAGCCCAGCAGATATGGCTAGCCCAGCAGATATGGCCAGACAAGCCACTCAGATATGGCCAGACAATCCCAGCAGATATGGCCAGTCAAGCCCAGCAGATATGGCTAGGCCAAACCAGCAGATATGGCTAGGCCAGCCAGGCAGATATGGCTAGATAAGCAGATATGGCTTGGCCAGCCCAGCAGAAATGGCTAGGCCAGCCCAGAAGATATGGCTAGGCCAGCCCAGCAGATATGGCTAGGCCAGCCCAGCAGATATGGCCAGACAAGCCCAGCAGATATGGCTAGGCCAGCCCAGCAGATATGGCCAGACAAGCCCAGCAGATATGGCCAGGCCAGCCCAGCAGATATGGCTAGGCCAGCCCAGCAGATATGGCTAGGCCAGCCCAGCAGATATGTTTAGACAAGCCCAGCAGATATGGCCAGGCCAGCCCAGCAGATATGGCTAGGCCAGCCCAGCAGATATGGCTAGGCCAGCCCAGCAGATATGGCTAGGCCAGCCCAGCAGATATGTTTAGACAAGCCCAGCAGATATGGCCAGGCCAGCCCAGCAGATATGGCTAGGCCAGCCCAGCAGATATGTTTAGACAAGCCCAGCAGATATGGCCAGGCCAGCCCAGCAGATATGGCTAGGCCAGCTCAGCAGATATGGCTAGGCCAGCCCAGCAGATATGGCTAGGCCAGCTCAGCAGATATGGCTAGGCCAGCCCAGCAGATATGGCTAGGCAAAAGCCCCCATGTTTTCCTTCAAACTCTCTATTTTTATTTTTATTTTTTTGCTCCATCTGTTGGGAAAAACAACAGCGGATCCGGGCTTTAAAATCTGCTTTAGACAAACCAGTTCAAGATGTATTTTAACAAATGAGAAGACAGTCAGTAATTTGGACATTGTATTGTGAAAAGCAAACGCTCTATATGAATATGCATTGCAATGTGTATTACAAAACACTGTTTAAGTTGAGTGAAAAAGTGACTGTATGATGTTGTGTGTTGTACTAAACCAAAATGTCCTTAGAGATTTGTAACTGTATTTTTCATGATCTGTTTTGAGTTTTGTAACTAAGAGTTTATGCTGCAGTAGTTTATGTGTTGGGGGCTAGGGTCAGTCTGTTATATCTGGAGTACTTCTCCTGTCCTATTCGGTGTCCTGTGTGAATCTAAGTGTGCTCTCTAATTCTCTCCTTCTCTCTTTCTTTCTCTCTCTCGGAGGACCTGAGCCCTAGGACCATGCCTCAGGACTACCTGACATGATGACTCCTTGCTGTCCCCAGTCCACCTGGCCGTGCTGCTGCTCCAGTTTCAACTGTTCTGCCTTATTATTATTCAACCATGCTGGTCATTTATGAACATTTGAACATCTTGGCCATGTTCTGTTATAATCTCCACCCGGCACAGCCAGAAGAGGACTGGCCACCCCACATAGCCTGGTTCCTCTCTAGGTTTCTTCCTAGGTTTTGGCCTTTCTAGGGAGTTTTTCCTAGCCACTGTGCTTCTACACCTGCATTGCTTGTCTTCCGGCGCCGACAGAGATGGCCGCATCAGCTTCGCGTTCCTAGGAAACTATGCAGTTTTTGTTTTTTTACGTGTTATTTCTTACACTAGTACCCCAGGTCATCTTAGGTTTCTTTACATACAGCCGAGAAGAACTACTGAATATAAGATCAGCGTCAACTCACCATCAGTACGACCAAGAATATGTTTTTCGCGATGCGGATCCTGTGTTCTGCCTTACAACCAGTGTAACCGAGTGGATCACATGCAGCGACCAAAAAAAAAAAACGACTCAGAAAAAGAGGGAAACGAAGCGGTCTTCTGGTCAGACTCCGGAGACGGGCACATCGTGCACCACTCCCTAGCATTCTTCTTGCCAATGTCCAGTCTCTTGACAACAAGGTTGATGAAATCCGAGCAAGGGTAGCATTCCAGAGGGACATCAGAGACTGTAACGTTCTTTGCTTCACGGAAACATGGCTAACTGGAGAGACGCAATCCGAAGCGGTGCAGCCAGCGGGTTTCTCCACGCATCGCGCCGACAGAAACAAACATCTTTCTGGTAAGAAGACGGGCGGGGGCGTATGTCTTATGGCCAACGTGACATGGTGTGATGAAAGAAACATACAGGAACTCAAATCCTTCTGTTCACCTGATTTAGAATTCCTCACAATCAAATGTAGACCGCATTATCTACCAAGAGAATTCTCTTCGATTATAATCACAGCCGTATATATCCCCCAAGCAGACACATCGATGGCTCTGAACAAACTTTATTTAACTCTCTGCAAACTGGAAACGATTTATCCGGAGGCTGCATTCATTGTAGCTGGGGATTTTAACAAGGCTAATCTGAAAACAAGACTCCCTAAATTTTATCAGCATATCGATTGCGCAACCAGGGGTGGAAAGACCCTGGATCATTGTTACTCTAACTTCCGCTGGGCATATAAGGCCCTGCCCCGCCCCCTTTCGGAAAAGCTGACCACGACTCCATTTTGTTGATCCCTGCCTACAGACAGAAACTAAAACAAGAAGCTCCCACGCTGAGGTCTGTCCAACGCTGGTCCGACCAAGCTGACTCCACACTCCAAGACTGCTTCCATCACGTGGACTGGGAGATGTTTCTATTGCGTCAGACAACAACATTGACAATACGCTGATACGGTGTGCGAGTTCATTAGAACGTGCGTTGAAGATGTCGTTCCCATAGCAACGATTAAAACATTCCCTAACCAGAAACCGTGGATTGATGGCAGCATTCGTGTGAAACTGAAGGCACGAACCACTGCTTTTAATCAGGGCAAGGTGTCTGGTAACATGACTGAATACAAACAGTGCAGCTATTCCCTCCGCAAGGCTATCAAACAAGCTAAGCGCCAGTACAGAGACAAAGTAGAATCTCAATTCAACGGCTCAGACACAAGAGGTATGTGGCAGGGTCTACAGTCAATCACGGACTACAGGAAGAAACCCAGCCCAGTCACGGACCAGGATGTCTTGCTCCCAGGCAGACTAAATAACTTTTTTGCCCGCTTTGAGGACAATACAGTGCCACTGACACGGCCTGCAACGGAAACATGCGGTCTCTCCTTCACTGCAGCCGAAGTGAGTAAGACATTTAAACGTGTTAACCCTCGCAAGGCTGCAGGCCCAGACGGCATCCCAGCCGCGCCCTCAGAGCATGCGCAGACCAGCTGGCCGGTGTGTTTACGGACATATTCAATCAATCCCTATACCAGTCTGCTGTTCCCACATGCTTCAAGAGGGCCACCATTGTTCCTGTTCCCAAGAAAGCTAAGGTAACTGAGCTAAACGACTACCGCCCGTAGCACTCACATCCGTCATCATGAAGTGCTTTGAGAGACTAGTCAAGGACCATATCACCTCCACCCTACCTGACACCCTTGACCCACTCCAATTTGCTTACCGCCCAAATAGGTCCACAGACGATGCAATCTCAACCACACTGCACACTGCCCTAACCCATCTGGACAAGAGGAATACCTATGTGAGAATGCTGTTCATCGACTACAGCTCGGCATTCAACACCATAGTACCCTCCAAGCTCGTCATCAAGCTCGAGACCCTGGGTCTCGACCCCGCCCTGTGCAACTGGGTACTGGACTTCCTGACGGGCCGCCCCCAGGTGGTGAGGGTAGGCAACAACATCTCCTCCCCGCTGATCCTCAACACTGGGGCCCCACAAGGGTGCGTTCTGAGCCCTCTCCTGTACTCCCTGTTCACCCACGACTGCGTGGCCATGCACGCCTCCAACTCAATCATCAAGTTTGCGGACGACACAACAGTGGTAGGCTTGATTACCAACAACGACGAGACGGCCTACAGGGAGGAGGTGAGGGCCCTCGGAGTGTGGTGTCAGGAAAATAACCTCACACTCAACGTCAACAAAACTAAGGAGATGATTGTGGACTTCAGGAAACAGCAGAGGGAACACCCCCATCCACATCGATGGAACAGTAGTGGAGAGGGTAGCAAGTTTTAAGTTCCTCGGCATACACATCACAGACAAACTGAATTGGTCCACTCACACAGAGAGCATCGTGAGGAAGGCGCAGCAGCGCCTCTTCAACCTCAGGAGGCTGAAGAAATTCGGCTTGTCACCAAAAGCACTCACAAACTTCTACAGATGCACAATCGAGAGCATCCTGGCGGGCTGTATCACCGCCTGGTATGGCAACTGCACCGCCCTCAACCGTAAGGCTCTCCAGAGGGTAGTGAGGTCTGCACAACGCATCACCGGGGGCAAACTACCTGCCCTCCAGGACACCTACACCACCCGATGCTACAGGAAGGCCATAAAGATCATCAAGGACATCAACCACCCGAGCCACTGCCTGTTCACCCCGCTGCCATCCAGAAGGCGAGGTCAGTACAGGTGCATCAAAGCTGGGACCGAGAGACTGAAAAACAGCTTCTATCTCAAGGCCATCAGACTGTTAAACAGCCACCACTAACATTGAGTGGCTACTGCCAACACACTGTCAATGACACTGACTCTACTCCAGCCACTTTAATCATGGGAATTGATGGGAAATGATGTAAATATATCACTAGCCACTTTAAACAATGCTACCTTATATAATGTTACTTACCCTACATTGTTCATCTCATATGCATACGTTGATACTGTACTCTATATCATCGACTGCATCCTTATGTAATACATGTATCACTAGCCACTTTAACTATGCCACTTGGTTTACATACTTATCTCATATGTATATACTGTACTCGATATCATCTACTGTATCTTGCCTATGCTGCTCTGTACCATCACTCATTCATATATCCTTATGTACATATTCTTTATCCCCTTACACTGTGTATGACAGTAGTTTTTTTTGGAATTGTTAGTTAGATTACTTGCTCGTTATCACTGCATTGTCGGAACTAGAAGCACAAGCATTTCGCTACACTCGCATTAACATCTGCTAACCATGTGTATGTGACAAATAAAATTTGATTTGATTTGATTTTGATTTGTTTGGGGTTTTAGGCTGGGTTTCTGTACAGCACTTTGAGATATCAGCTGATGTACGAAGGGCTATATAAATAAATTTGATTTGATTTGAACATTTACCACAGACTTGCACCAATGCCATTTAAATTTTTTTGTCTGAAAACAATTTAACTTGAACACATTACTTAAATATTAATCCAACCATTACTCCATATAACAAGATCATACTATAGAAGGAATAGCCTACATTTGATTTTAAATTATAGTATATTTATGGCTATTTGTGTAAAAATCCATAAACAGCCCAATCAAAGGGGAAATCTGCAGTTACAACATCCATTTGTGGACTTATAACGTTTGTAAACAAAGTAAATATAAACACACACAGTATAGCTTCAAAACATGGTTCAAACTATGATTGTATATCATTGATGGTAAGTCTGTCTATGAATCAGAGTGGTCACATTCAGTCTATGAATCTGAGAGTGGTCACGTACAGTCTATGAATCTGAGAGTGGTTGCATACAGTCTAGCAGTCTATGAATCTGAGAGTGGTCACATACAGTCTATGAATCTGAGAGTGGTTGCATACAGTCTACCAGTCTATGAATCTGAGAGTGGTCACATACAGTCTATGAATCTGAGAGTGGTTGCATACAGTCTACCAGTCTATGAATCTGAGAGTGGTTACATACAGTCTATGAATCAGAGAGTGGTCACATACAGTCTATGAATCTGAGAGTGGTCACATACAGTCTATGAATCTGAGAGTGGTCACATACAGTCTATGAATCAGAGAGTGGTCACATACAGTCTATGAATCAGAGAGTGGTTACATACAGTCTATGAATCAGAGAGTGGTCACATACAGTCTATGAATCAGAGAGTGGTTACATACAGTCTACCAGTCTATGAATCTGAGAGTGGTCACATACAGTCTACCAGTCTATGAATCTGAGAGTGGTTACATACAGTCTACCAGTCTATGAATCTGAGAGTGGTTACATACAGTCTATGAATCTGAGAGTGGTTACATACAGTCTACCAGTCTATGAATCTGAGAGTGGTTACATACAGTCTATGAATCTGAGAGTGGTTGCATACAGTCTACCAGTCTATGAATCTGAGAGTGGTTACATACAGTCTATGAATCTGAGAGTGGTTACATACAGTCTACCAGTCTATGAATTTGAGAGTGGTTACATACAGTCTATGAATCTGAGAGTGGTTACATACAGTCTACCAGTCTATGAATCTGAGAGTGGTTACATACAGTCTATGAATCTGAGAGGGGTTACATACAGTCTACCAGTCTATGAATCTGAGAGTGGTTACATACAGTCTACCAGTCTATGAATCTGAGAGTGGTTACATACAGTCTACCAGTCTATGAATCTGAGAGTGGTTACATACAGTCTATGAATCTGAGAGTGGTCACATACAGTCTACCAGTCTATGAATCTGAGAAGTGGTTACATACAGTCTACCAGTCTATGAATCTGAGAGTGGTTACATACAGTCTACCAGTCTATGAATTTGAGAGTGGTTACATACAGTCTATGAATCTGAGAGTGGTTACATCCAGTCTATGAATAAGAGAGTGGTTACATACAGTCTATGAATCTGAGAGTGGTCACATACAGTCTATGAATCTGAGAGTGGTTTACATACAGTCTATGAATCTGAGAGTGGTCAAATACAGTCTATGAATCTGAGAGTGGTTACATACAGTCTATGAATCTGAGAGTGGTTACATACAGTCTACCAGTCTATGAATCTGAGAGTGGTCACATACAGTCTATGAATTTGAGAGTGGTTACATACAGTCTAAAAGTCTATGAATCTGAGAGTGGTCACATACAGTCTATGAATCTAAGCTAGATGCCCTCAATCTCACACAAATCATCAAGGAACCCACCAGGTACAACCCTAAATCTGTAAACAAGGGCACCCTCATAGACGTCATCCTGACCAACTGGCCCTCCAAATACACCTCCGCTGTCTTCAACCAGGATCTCAGCGATCACTGCCTCATTGCCTGCATCCGCTACGGATCCGCAGTCAAACGACCACCCCTCATCACTGTCAAACGCTCCCTAAAACAGTTCTGTGAGCAGGCCTTCCTAATCGACATGGCCCGGGTATCCTGGAAGGACATTGACCTCATCCCGTCAGTTGAGGATGCCTGGTCATTCTTTAAAAGTAACTTCCTTACCATTTTAGATAAGCATGCTCCGTTCAAAAAATGCAGAACTAAGAACAGATATAGCTCTTGGTTCACTCCAGACCTGACTGCCCTCGACCAGCACAAAAACATCCTGTGGCGGACTGCAATAGCATCGAATAGTCCCCGCGATATGCAACTGTTCAGGGAAGTCAGGAACCAGTACACGCAGTCAGTCAGGAAAGCAAAGGCCAGCTTCTTCAGGCAGAAATTTGCATCCTGTAGCTCTAACTCCAAAAAGTTCTGGGACACTGTGAAGTCCATGGAGAACAAGAGCACCTCCTCCCAGCTGCCCACTGCACTGAGGCTCGGTAACACGGTCACCACCGATAAATCCATGATTATCAAAAACTTCAACAAGCATTTCTCAACGGCTGGCCATGCCTTCCTCCTGGCTACTCCAACCTCGGCCAACAGCTCCGCCCCCCCGCAGCTACTCGCCCAAGCCTCTCAAGGTTCTCCATTACCCAAATCGAGATAGCAGATGTTCTGAAAGAGCTGCAAAACCTGGACCCGTACAAATCAGCTGGGCTTGACAATCTGGACCCTCTATTTCTGAAACTATCCGCCGCCATTGTCGCAACTCCTATTACCAGCCTGTTCAACCTCTCTTTCATATCGTCTGAGATCCCCAAGGATTGGAAAGCTGCCGCAGTCATCCCCCTCTTCAAAGGGGGAAGACACCCTGGACCCTAACTGTTACAGACCTATATCCATCCTGCCCTGCCTATCTAAGGTCTTCGAAAGCCAAGTCAACAAACAGGTCACTGACCATCTCGAATCCCACCGTACCTTCTCCGCTGTGCAATCTGGTTTCCGAGCCGGTCACGGGTGCACCTCAGCCACGCTCAAGGTACTAAACGATATCATAACCGCCATCGATAAAAGACAGTACTGTGCAGCCGTCTTCATCGACCTTGCCAAGGCTTTCGACTCTGTCAATCACCATATTCTTATCGGCAGACTCAGTAGCCTCGGTTTTTCTGATGAATGCCTTGCCTGGTTCACCAACTACTTTGCAGACAGAGTTCAGTGTGTCCAATTGGAGGGCATGCTGTCCGGTCCTCTGGCAGTCTCTATGGGGGTGCCACAGGGTTCAATTCTCGGGCCGACTCTTTTCTTTGTATATATCAATGATGTTGCTCTTGCTGCGGGCGAATCCCTGACGACACCATTCTGTATACTTCTGGCCCGTCCTTGGACACTGTGGTATCTAACCTCCAAACGAGCTTCAATGCCATACAACACTCCGTCCGTGGCCTCCAACTGCTCTTAAACGCTAGTAAAACCAAATGCATGCTTTTCAACCGTTCGCTGCCTGCACCCGCACGCCCGACTAGCATCACCACCCTAGATGGTTCCGACCTAGAATATGTGGACATCTATAAGTACCTAGGTGTCTGGCTAGACTGTAAACTCTCCTTCCAGACTCATATCAAACATCTCCAATCTAAAATCAAATCTAGAGTCGGCTTTCTATTACGCAACAAAGCCTCCTTCACTCACGCCGCCAAACTTACCCTAATAAAACTGACTATCCTACCGATCCTCGACTTCGGCGATGTCATCTACAAAATAGCTTCCAACACTCTACTCAGCAAACTGGATGCAGTTTATCACAGTGCCATCCGTTTTGTTACTAAAGCACCTTATACCACCCACCACTGTGACCTGTATGCTCTAGTCGGCTGACCCTCGCTACATATTCTGAGACCCACTGGCTCCAGGTCATCTACAAGTCCATGCTAGGTAAAGCTCCGCCTTATCTCAGTTCACTGGTCACGATGGCAACACCCACCCATAGCACGCGCTCCAGCAGGTGTATCTCACTGATCATCCCTGAAGCCAACACCTCATTTGGCCGCCTTTCGTTCCAGTTCTCTGCTGCCTGTGACTGGAACGAATTGCAAAAATCGCTGAAGTTTTTTATCTCCCTCACCAACTTCAAACATCTGCTATCTGAGCAGCTAACCGATCGCTTCAGCTGTACACAGTCTATCGGTAAATAGCCCACCCAATTTTACCTACCTCTTCCCCATACTGTTTATATTTAATTACTTTTCTGCTCTTTTGCACACCAATATCTCTACCTGTACATGACCATCTGATCATGTATCACTCCAGTGTTAATCTGCTAAATTGTAATTATTCGCCTACCTCCTCATGCCTTTTGCACACAATGTATAGAGACTCCCCTTTTTTTTCTTTTTTTTCTACTGTGTTATTGACTTGTTAATTGTTTACTCCATGTGTAACTCTGTGTTGTTGTCTGTTCACACTGCTATGCTTTATCTTGGCCAGGTCGCAGTTGCAAATGAGAACTTGTTCTCAACTAGCCTACCTGGTTAAATAAAGGTGAAAAAAAAAATATTAAAAAATAAAATAAAAATCTGAGAGTGGTTACATACAGTCTACCAGTCTATGAATCTGAGAGTGGTTACATACAGTCTACCAGTCTATGAATCTGAGAGTGGTTACATACAGTCTATGAATCTGAGAGGGGTTACATACAGTCTACCAGTCTATGAATCTGAGAGTGGTTACATACAGTCTACCAGTCTATGAATCTGAGAGGTTACATACAGGTCTATGAATCTGATTACAGTCTACCAGTCTATGAATCTGAGAGTGGTTACATACAGTCTATGAATCTGAGAGGGGTTACATACAGTCTACCAGTCTATGAATCTGAGAGTGGTTACATACAGTCTATGAATCTGAGAGGGGTTACATACAGTCTACCAGTCTATGAATCTGAGAGTGGTTACATACAGTCTACTGAGAGTGGTTACATAGTCTATGAATCTGAGAGTGGTTACATACAGTCTATGAATCTGGTTACATACAGTCTACCAGTCTATGAATCTGAGAGGGGTTACATACAGTCTACCAGTCTATGAATCTGAGAGGGGTTACATACAGTCTACCAGTCTATGAATCTGAGAGGGGTTACATACAGTCTACCAGTCTATGAATCTGAGAGGGGTTACATACAGTCTACCAGTCTATGAATCTGAGAGGGTCTACAGTCTACCAGTCTATGAATCTGAGAGTGGTTACATACAGTCTACCAGTCTATGAATCTGAGAGTGGTCACAGTACAGTCTACCAGTCTATGAATCTGAGAGGGGTTACATACAGTCTACCAGTCTATGAATCTGAGAGGGGTTACATACAGTCTACCAGTCTATGAATCTGAGAGGGGTTACATACAGTCTACCAGTCTATGAATCTGAGAGGGGTTACATACAGTCTACCAGTCTATGAATCTGAGAGTGGTCACATACAGTCTACCAGTCTATGAATCTGAGAGGGGTTACATACAGTCTACCAGTCTATGAATCTGAGAGTGGTTACATACAGTCTACCAGTCTATGAATCTGAGAGTGGTTACATACAGTCTATGAATCTGAGAGTGGTTACATACAGTCTATGAATCAGAGAGTGGTTACATACAGTCTACCAGTGTATGAATCTGAGAGTGGTTACATACAGTATCTCCAGCCCCATCATCCATCAGCTTGTTATTGTGATTAAGTTATTATTTAGTTTTGTGGGGGAATACAGGTACAAAAAAAATAAATCAATCAAAGAAATGCATACAACGATAACCCCAACCCATTTCCCCTTATTCCCCATCCACCCATTTCCCCTTATTCCCCATCCACTCATTTCCCCTTATTCCCCATCCACCCCCCAGCATCCTTCTACCCACCCGGAAACCATGCCACACACCTCGCCTAGCCCACCCCTCAGCTTTGAAGTGAAACTGATCGCCTCTTTAAGCTGTCTGAGTTTTTGAAGCATCTCATACCTCTGTGTTCTAGAAATGGTTGAATTAATTCAAGTATGATGACCATAATATAGGACACCATACATGATTAAAGTCTGTCACTGCTCAGCTATCTGATGTCCATAATATAGGACACCATACATGATTAAAGTCTGTCACTGCTCAGCTATCTGATGTCCATAATATAGGACACCATACATGATTAAAGTCTGTCACTGCTCAGCTATCTGATGTCCATAATATAGGACACCATACATGATGAGTGTAAACAACGTATTCATTGGACTGATGCCACATGATGGACAAACTGAACTAAAGTGAGAGGGGTGATACACGTGTTATAACATTCAAAAAAGGAAGAACATTTCTGAGCACTTGGCAAATACATTGGGAACGGAGTGCTGTCAATTTGGCAGGTGTATCCTACTAATATCGATTTAATCACTGTAAGAGGTGAAACTGAAATGATTGTTACATACCCACGTTCAGCTCTTTTCCAAATACGGTCCTCTCTCCCAGGGCAGAACAGTTCCACCGTCCGTTTTTAAACTGAAACTGGCACTCATTGATGCCCATCTGAGCTCCTTCTCCGATCACTATGATGGCGTCGGGTCGGCTCTGACAGATCGTCCGCTGTCGTGGAGCTAAACCCGGGATCTTGTTACAGATGATACCCGCGCCTAATGCCACCACGGACGAAAAAACCCTGTGAATTGTATTAGTTACATAAAATTATGGCAAATAACGAATAATGCGTTGGATACTTGTCGTCAACATGGTTTCAAAATATTTGGACATAGTGTTGAATGATAATCATGCAAGTATATTCACATTTTACAGGGACTATAAATCATAAATACATTACAATACAAAACCATTCAACATACTGTAGCGACCCGCACAATATTTTAAATCCGAGATATTCTTGGTCATGTTTAATTCTCTGTTTGATGTTAAAACTCTATTTAAACTATAATATAAATCCCACTGTGCAGGACAGTAGGCTAATACATGTCTATTAGGGCTAATAGCTCATTTACGCAGGTATCACAATTAATGGAACGATGAATTAAACAAACTAGTCTACCTAATATTATTTCGTTAACAATACATTATGAAGGTATTATTTCCTGCCCACATGTCTCATATGATCTGTGTTCATAGCTATCCACTGACAACATTCCCCAGCTCTCATCCCTAATTCCACGCTATCAGGTCTCAACATGCACAATGTGCTACTCACCCTATTTTCAAATACACTATTCCCAAGCAGAGAAACATGTGGAAAATCCAGCCGCGCGTTTTCATGCTCATGATCACCAGCCAGTTGGTTTGATATGACCGCTACAATCAGACCGTGTTCTCTTCTGTCTGCACCCAGCCCGGACCGGCAGGCAGGCAGACAGGCGGGAATTCCAGGTAAACTTATTGGCGACAGAAAGAAAAGACTCCGGGGGACAAATGAAAGTTCCTCTGCAAACGAGTCGGAAATATCCTGGGGTATATGTGGAGTTGTTTCGGTCGCATTGGTCAGCCTGTCTCCGGTACCTTAAGAGAAAGAGATATCTAACAGATCCTAGTGCTCGCCTGCAGGGCCGATGGTATCTATGTCTGATATCTATCAGGGCGTGCTGCTAACACACGCACCAGCAGCAGCTCGCTGACTCCAGCACTGAGACACACTGCTGCTGCCTCCGAAACAAAGTCACCGATACTCGCTAGGATCCTCTGGAGCAGTGACTGACCGCATTTGTATAAAATGAGATTGACATGTGCTTCCATATTATTACATTTTGGATACAAAATATCGATTTGAAGAATTCATATAATAAACGGCATTCAAAGTTTATAATGATCATGTTCCTGTTGCAGAGTTTGCATGACAGAGTGAATGAATGTAGCGTGGTGTATTACTTTAAAGCCATGTAGACAGTCTGCTAACTACACTACATGACCAACGGTATATAGACAGTCTGCTATCTAAGGTATATAGACAGTCTGCTATCTACACTACATGACCAACGGTATGTAGACAGTCTGCTATCTACGGTATGTAGACAGTCTGCTATCTACACTACATGACCAACTGTATGTAGACAGTCTGCTATCTAAGGTATGTAGACAGTCTGCAGTCTACACTACATGACCAACAGTATGTAGACAGTCTGCTATCTACACTACATGACCAACAGTATGTAGACAGTCTACTATCTACACTACATGACCAACGGTATGTAGACAGTCTGCTATCTACACTACATGACCAATGGTATGTAGACAATCTGCTATCTAAAGGTATGTAGACAGTCTGCTATCTACACTACATGACCAACGGTATGTAGACAGTCTGCTATCTACACTACATGACCAATGGTATGTAGACAGTCTGCTATCTTCACTGCATGACCAACAGTATGTAGACAGTCTGCTATCTAAAGGTATGTAGACAGTCTGCTATCTACACTACATGACCAACGGTATGTAGACAGTCTGCTATCTACACTACATGACCAATGGTATGTAGACAGTCTGCTATCTAAAGGTATGTAGACAGTCTGCTATCTAAAGGTATGTATACAGTCTGCTATCTAAAGGTATGTAGACAGTCTGCTAACTACACTACATGACCAACGGTATGTAGACAGTCTGCTATCTAAACTACATGACCAACGGTATGTAGACAGTCTGCTATCTAAAGGTATGTAGACAGTCTGCTATCTACACTACATGACCAACAGTATATAGACAATCTGCTATCTAAGGTATGT
This sequence comes from Oncorhynchus tshawytscha, assembly GCF_018296145.1. NCBI lineage: Eukaryota > Metazoa > Chordata > Actinopteri > Salmoniformes > Salmonidae > Oncorhynchus > Oncorhynchus tshawytscha. The sequence goes on from NC_056435.1 coordinate 76,546,416, forward strand.
AGACAGTCTGCTATCTAAAGGTATGTAGACAGTCTGCTATCTACACTACATGACCAACGGTATGTAGACAGTCTGCTATCTAAAGGTATGTAGACAGTCTGCTATCTACACTACATGACCAACAGTATATAGACAATCTGCTATCTAAGGTATGTAGACAGTCTGCTATCTACACTACATGACCAACAGTATGTAGACAGTCTGCTATCTTCACTGCATGACCAACAGTATGTAGACAGTCTGCTATCTAAAGGTATGTAGACAGTCTGCTATCTACACTACATGACCAATGGTATGTAGACAGTCTGCTATCTAAAGGTATGTAGACAGTCTGCCATCTACACTACATGACCAACAGTATATAGACAGTCTGCTATCTCAGGTATGTAGACAGTCTGCTATCTTCACTATATGACCAACAGTATGTAGACAGTCTGCTATCTAAAGGTATGTAGACAGTCTGCTAACTACACTACATGACCAACAGTATGTAGACAGTCTGCTATCTACACTACATGACCAACGGTATGTAGACAGTCTGCTATCTAAAGGTATGTAGACAGTCTGCTAACTACACTACATGACCAACTGTATGTAGACAGTCTGCTATCTAAAGGTATGTAGACAGTCTGCTATCTACACTACATGACCAACAGTATATAGACAATCTGCTATCTAAGGTATGTAGACAGTCTGCTATCTAAAGGTATGTACACAGTCTGCTATCTACATTACATGACCAACGGTATGTAGACAGTCTGCTATCTAAAGGTATGTAGACAGTCTGCTATCTACACTACATGACCAACGGTATATAGACAGTCTACTATCTACACTACATGACCAACAGTATGTAGACAGTCTGCTATCTACACTACATGACCAACGGTATGTAGACAGTCTGCTATCTACACTACATGACCAACTGTATGTAGACAGTCTGCTATCTAAAGGTATGTAGACAGTCTGCTATCTACACTACATGACCAACGGTATGTAGACAGTCTGCTATCTAAAGGTATGTAGACAGTCTGCTATCTACACTACATGACCAACAGTATATAGACAATCTGCTATCTAAGGTATGTAGACAGTCTGCTATCTAAAGGTATGTACACAGTCTGCTATCTACATTACATGACCAACGGTATGTAGACAGTCTGCTATCTAAAGGTATGTAGACAGTCTGCTATCTTCACTATATGACCAACAGTATGTAGACAGTCTGCTATCAAAAGGTATGTAGACAGTCTGCTATCTAAAGGTATGTAGACAGTCTGCTAACTACACTACATGACCAACAGTATGTAGACAGTCTGCTATCTACACTACATGACCAACGGTATGTAGACAGTCTGCTATCTACACTACAGTACCAACTGTATGTAGACAGTCTGCTATCTAAAGGTATGTAGACAGTCTGCTATCTACACTACATGACCAACAGTATATAGACAATCTGCTATCTAAGGTATGTAGACAGTCTGCTATCTAAAGGTATGTACACAGTCTGCTATCTACATTACATGACCAACGGTATGTAGACAGTCTGCTATCTAAAGGTATGTAGACAGTCTGCTATCTTCACTATATGACCAACAGTATGTAGACAGTCTGCTATCTAAAGGTATGTATACAGTGTGCTATCTAAAGGTATGTAGACAGTCTGCTATCTACACTACATGACCAACTGTATGTAGACAGTCTGCTATCTAAAGGTATGTAGACAGTTTGCTATCTAAAGGTATGTACACAGTCTGCTATCTACATTACATGACCAACGGTATGTAGACAGTCTGCTATCTAAAGGTATGTAGACAGTCTGCTATCTACACTACATGACCAACGGTATATAGACAGTCTACTATCTACACTACATGACCAACTGTATGTAGACAGTCTGATATCTACACTACATGACCAACAGTATATAGACAATATGCTATCTAAGGTATGTAGACAGTCTGCTATCTAAAGGTATGTACACAGTCTGCTATCTACATTACATGACCAACGGTATGTAGACAGTCTGCTATCTAAAGGTATGTAGACAGTCTGCTATCTACACTACATGACCAACGGTATGTAGACAGTCTGCTATCTACACTACATGACCAACGGTATGTAGACAGTCTGCTATCTACACTACATGACCAACTGTATATAGACAGTCTGCTATCTAAACGTATGTAGACAGTCTGCTCTTCCGGCGCCGACAGAGATGGCCGCCTCGCTTCGCGTTCCTAGGAAACTATGCAGTTTTTTGTTTTTTTACGTGTTATTTCTTACACTAGTACCCCAGGTCATCTTAGGTTTCTTTACATACAGCCGAGAAGAACTACTGAATATAAGATCAGCGTCAACTCACCATCAGTACGACCAAGAATATGTTTTTTTTCGATGCAGTCCTGTGTTCTGCCTACACTACAACCAGTGTAACCAGTGGATCACATGCAGCGACCCAAAAAAAAAACGACTCAGAAAAAGAGGGAAACGAAGCAGTCTTCTGGTCAGACTACATGACGGAGACGGCTATCACATCGTATGCACCACTCCCTAGCATTCTTCTTGCCAATGTCCAGTCTCTAGACAACAAGGTTGATGAAAGTCTGCTAGCAAGGGTAGCATTCCAGAGGGACATCAGAGACTGTAACGTTCTTTGCTTCACGGAAACATGGCTAACTGGAGAGACGCAATCCGAAGCGGTGCAGCCAGCGGGTTTCTCCACGCATGACCGACAGAAACAAACATCTTTCTGGTAAGAAGACAGGCTGGGGCGTATGTCTTATGGCCAACGTGACATGGTGTGATGAAAGAAACATACAGGAACTCAAATCCTTGTGTTCACCTGATTTAGAATTCCTCACAATCAAATGTAGACCGCATTATCTACCAAGAGAATTCTCTTCGATTATAATCACAGCCGTATATATCCCCCCCAAGCAGACACAGATGGCTCTGAACGAACTTTATTTAACTCTCTGCAAACTGGAAACGATTTATCCGGAGGCTGCATTCATTGTAGCTGGGGATTTTAACAAGGCTAATCTGAAAACAAGACTCCCTAAATTTTATCAGCATATCGATTGCGCAACCAGGGGTGGAAAGACCCTGGATCATTGTTACTCTAACTTCCGCGACGCATATAAGGCCCTGCCCCGCCCCCTATGGAAAGTCTGACCACGACTCCATTTTGTTGATCCCTATGTAGCCTACAGACAGAAACTAAAACAAGAAGCTCCCACGCTGAGGTCTGTCCAACGCTGGTCTGACCAAGCTGACTCCACACTCCAAGACTGCTTCCATCACGTGGACTGGGAGATGTTTCTATCGCGTCAGACAACAACATTGACGAATACGCTGATACGGTGTGCGAGTTCATTAGAACGTGCGTTGAAGATGTCGTTCCCATAGCAACGATTAAAACATTCCCTAACCAGAAACCGTGGTTGATGGCAGCATTCGTGTGAAACTGAAGGCACGAACCACTGCTTTTAATCAGGGCAAGGTGTCTGGTAACATGACTGAATACAAACAGTGCAGCTATTCCCATCCAACAAGGCTATCAAACAAGCTAAGCGCCAGTACAGAGACAAAGTAGAATCTCAATTCAACGGCTCAGACACAAGAGGTATGTGGCAGGGTCTACAGTCAATCACGGACTACAGGAAGAAACCCAGCCCAGTCACGGACCAGGATGTCTTGCTCCCAGGCAGACTAAATAACTTTTTTGCCCGCTTTGAGGACAATACAGTGCCACTGACACGGCCTGCAACGGAAACATGCGGTCTCTCTCTCTCCTTCACTGCAGCCGAAGTGAGTAGCCGAAGTGAGTAAGACATTTAAACGTCTGCTATCTACATTCCATGACCCACGGTATGTAGACAGTCTGCTATCTAAAGGTATGAGTAAGACATTTAAACGTGTTAACCCTCGCAAGGCTGCAGGCCCAGACGGCATCCCCAGCCGCGCCCTCAGAGCATGCGCAGACCAGCTGGCCGGTGTGTTTACGGACATATTCAATCAATCCCTATACCAGTCTGCTGTTCCCACATGCTTCAAGAGGGCCACCATTGTTCCTGTTCCCAAGAAAGCTAAGGTAACTGAGCTAAACGACTACCGCCCAACGGTATGTAGCACTCACATCCGTCATCATGAAGTGCTTTGAGAGACTAGTCAAGGACCATATCACCTCCACCCTACCTGACACCCTTGACCCACTCCAATTTGCTTACCGCCCAAATAGGTCCACAGACGATGCAATCTCAACCACACTGCACACTGCCCTAACCCATCTGGACAAGAGGAATACCTATGTGAGAATGCTGTTCATCGACTACAGCTCGGCATTCAACACCATAGTACCCTCCAAGCTCGTCATCAAGCTCGAGACCCTGGGTCTCGACCCCGCCCTGTGCAACTGGGTACTGGACTTCCTGACGGGCCGACCCAGGTGGTGAGGGTAGGCAACAACATCTCCTCCCCGCTGATCCTCAACACTGGGGCCCCACAAGGGTGCGTTCTGAGCCCTCTCCTGTACTCCCTGTTCACCCACGACTGCGTGGCCATGCACGCCTCCAACTCAATCATCAAGTTTAGACAGGACTACACAACAGTGGTAGGCTTGATTACCAACAACGACGAGACGGCCTACAGGGAGGAGGTGAGGGCCCTCGGAGTGTGGTGTCAGGAAAATAACCTCACACTCAACGTCAACAAAACTAAGGAGATGATTGTGGACTTCAGGAAACAGCAGAGGGAACACCCCCATCCACATCGATGGAACAGTAGTGGAGAGGGTAGCAAGTTTTAAGTTCCTCGGCATACACATCACAGACAAACTGAATTGGTCCACTCACACAGACAGCATCGTGAGGAAGGCGCAGCAGCGCCTCTTCAACCATGACAGGAGGCTGAAGAAATTCGGCTTGTCACCAAAAGCACTCACAAACTTCTACAGATGCACAATCGAGAGCATCCTCTGGGCTGTATCACCGCCTGGTATGGCAACACTGCCCTCAACCGTAAGGCTCTCCAGAGGGTAGTGAGGTCTGCACAGTCTGCATCACCGGGGGCAAACTACCTGCCCTCCAGGACACCTACACCACCCGATGCTACAGGAAGGCCATAAAGATCATCAAGGACATCAACCACTACATGAGCCACTGCCTGTTCACCCACTACTGCCATCCAGAAGGCGAGGTCAGTACAGGTGCATCAAAGCTGGGACCAGAGACTGAAAACAGCTTCTATCTCAAGGCCATCAGACTGTTAAACAGCCACCACTAACATTGAGTGGCTACTGCCAACACACTGTCAATGACACTGACTCTACTCCAGCCACTTTAATCATGGGAATTGATGGGAAATGATGTAAATATATCACTAGCCACTTTAAACAATGCTACCTTATATAATGTTACTTACCCTACATTGTTCATCTCATATGCATACGTTGATACTGTACTCTATATCATCGACTGCATCCTGCTATCTACACTATACATGTATCACTAGCCACTTTAACTATGCCACTTGGTTTACATACTTATCTCATATGTATATACTGTACTCGATATCAGTCTACTGTATCTTGCCTATGCTGCTCTGTACCATCACTCATTCATATATCCTTATGTACATATTCTTTATCCCCTTACACTGTGTATGACAGTAGTTTTTTTTGGAATTGTTAGTTAGATTACTTGCTCGTTATTACTGCATTGTCGGAACTAGAAGCACAAGCATTTCGCTACACTCGCATTAACATCTGCTAACCATGTGTATGTGACAAATAAAATTTGAACCACACTGCACACTGCCCAACAGTAACCAGTCTGGACAAGAGGAAGTCCTATGTGAGAATGTAGACAGTCTGCTATCTACACTACATGACCAACACCATAGTAGACAGTCTGCTATCTATCAAGGTATGTAGACCTGCTATCTACACTGGGTATGTAGACAGTCTGCTATCTGGGTACTGGACTTCCTGACGGGCAACGGTATGTAGACAGTCTGCTATCTACCCTACTGACCTCAACATGTAGACAGTCTGCTATCTACATGAGCCCTAGACAGTGCTACTCCCTGTATGTAGACAGTCTGCTATCTACACTACATGACTCAATCATATTTAGACAGTCTGCTATCAACAGTGGTAGGTCTGCTATCTACCAACATGACCAACGGTATGTAGACAGTCTGCTATCTACACTACATGACCAACGGTATGTAGACAGTCTGCTGCTATCTACACTACACTCAACCAAATATAGACAGTCTGCTATGGTAGGAGATGATTCTGGACTACATGACCAGCAGAGGTAACAGTCTGCTATCTACACTACATGGAACAGTATGTAGACAGTCTGCTATCAAGTTTTAGACAGTTCCTCAGTCTGCTATCTTCACAGACAAACTGAATTGGTCCACTCACACAGACAGCATCGTGAGGAAGACGCAGTCTGCTATCTTCAACCTCAGGAGGCTGAAGACAGTCTCTGTATCTACACAAATGTAGACAGTCTGCTATCTACACTACAGATGCACAGTATCGAGACATCCTGGCGGGCTAAGTATGTACAGTCTGCTATCTACACTACATGACCAACAGTATAGGCTCTGCTATCAGAGGGTAGTGAGGTCTGCACAACGCATCACCGGGGTCTGCAAACTACATGACCTCCAGGACACCTACACCACCCGATGCTATCTAAGGCCATAAAGATCAGTCTGCATCAACACTACATGACCACTGTGTTCAGACAGTCTGCCATCCAGAAGGTAGGTCAGACAGTCTGCATCAAAGCTGACCAAGAGTATGAAAACAGCTGCTATCTCAAGGCCATGTAGACAGTCTAAACAGCCACCACAGTAACATTGAGTGGACTAGTCTGCTAACTACACTACATGACACTGACTCTACTCCAGCCACTTTAATCATGGGAGACAAATGATGTAAATATCTCACTAGACCACTTTAAACAATGCTACCTTATATAATGTTACAGTTGCTACCCTACATTGTTCATCTCATATGCATACGTTGAGACTGTACTATCTATATCATCGACTGACATCCTTATGTAATATGTAGACAGTCTGCCACTCTAACTATGCCACTTGGTATGTACAGTCTGCTATCTCACTATGACCAACAGTATATAGACAGTCTGTATCTTGCCTATGCTGCTCTGTACCATCACTCATTCATATATCCTTATGTACACATTCTGCTATCTACACTACATGACCACTGTGTATGACAGTCTGTTTTTTAAAGGAATTGTAGTTAGATTACTTGCTCGTTATTACTGCATTGTCTAACTAGAAGCACAAGCATTATCGCTAGACTCTGCATCTAACACTACATGACCATGTGTATGTGACAAATAAAATTTATTTGACAGTTTGATTTGATTTGATTTGACAGTTGCTATCTACACTACATGACCAACAGTATATAGACAATCTGCTATCTAAGGTATGTAGACAGTCTGCTATCTAAAGGTATGTAGACAGTCTGCTATCTACACTACATGACCAATGGTATGTAGACAGTCTGCTATCTACACTACATGACCAACGGTATGTAGACAGTCTGCTATTTTCACTGCATGACCAATGGTATGTAGACAGTCTGCTATCTACACTACATGACCAACAGTATGTAGACAGTCTGCTATCTACACTACATGACCAACAGTATATAGACAGTCTGCTAGCTAAGGTATGTAGACAGTCTGCTATCTACACTACATGACCAACAGTATGTAGACAGTCTGCTATCTACACTACATGAGCAACAGTATATAGACAGTCTGCTATCTAAGGTATGTAGACAGTCTGCTATCTACACTACATGACCAACAGTATATAGACAATCTGCTATCTAAGGTATGTAGACAGTCTGCTATCTACACTACATGACCAACAGTATATAGACAGTCTGCTATCTAAGGTATGTAGACAGTCTGCTATCTACACTACATGACCAACGGTATGTAGACAGTCTGCTATCTACACTACATGACCAACGGTATGTAGACAGTCTGCTATCTTCACTGCATGACCAACAGTATGTAGACAGTCTGCTATCTAAAGGTATGTAGACAGTCTGCTATCTACACTACATGACCAACAGTATGTAGACAGTCTGCTATCTACACTACAAGACCAACAGTATGTAGACAGTCTGCTATCTACACTACATGACCAACAGTATATAGACAGTCTGCTATCTAAGGTATGTAGACAGTCTGCTATCTACACTACATGACCAACAGTATATAGACAGTCTGCTATCTACACTACATGACCAATGGTATGTAGACAGTCTGCTATCTACACTACATGACCAACAGTATATAGACAGTCTGCTATCTAAGGTATGTAGACAGTCTGCTATCTACACTACATGACCAACAGTATGTAGACAGTCTGCTATCTACACTACATGACCAATGGTATGTAGACAGTCTGCTATCTACACTACATGACCAACAGTATGTAGACAGTCTGCTATCTTCACTGCATGACCAACAGTATGTAGACAGTCTGCTATCTAAGGTATGTAGACAGTCTGCTATCTACACTACATGACCAACAGTATGTAGACAGTCTGCTATCTACACTACATGACCAACAGTATGTAGACAGTCTGCTATCTACACTACATGACCAACAGTATATAGACAGCTATCTAAGGTATGTAGACAGTATCTAAAGGTATGTAGACAGTCTGCTATCTACACTACATGACCAACGGTATGTAGACAGTCTGCTATCTAAGGTATGTAGACAGTCTGCTATCTAAAGGTATGTAGACAGTCTGCTATCTACACTACATGACCAACAGTTTGTAGACAGTCTGCTATCTACACTACATGACCAACAGTATGTAGACAGTCTGCTATCTTCACTACATGACCAACAGTATGTAGACAGTCTGCTATCTAAGGTATGTAGACAGTCTGCTATCTACACTACATGACCAACGGTATGTAGACAGTCTGCTATCTACACTACATGACCAACGGTATGTAGACAGTCTGCTATCTACACTACATGACCAACAGTATGTAGACAGTCTGCTATCTACACTACATGACCAACGGTATGTAGACAGTCTGCTATCTACACTACATGACCAACTGTATATAGACAGTCTGCTATCTAAAGGTATGTAGACAGTCTGCTATCTAAAGGTATGTAGACAGTCTGCTATCTACACTACATGACCAACGGTATGTAGACAGTCTGCTATCTAAAGGTATGTAGACAGTCTGCTATCTACACTACATGACCAACAGTATATAGACAGTCTGCTATCTCAGGTATGTAGACAGTCTGCTATCTAAAGGTATGTAGACAGTCTGCCATCTACACTACATGACCAACAGTATACAGACAGTCTGCTATCTCAGGTATGTAGACAGTCTGCTATCTAAAGGTATGTAGACAGTCTGCCATCTACACTACATGACCAACAGTATATAGACAGTCTGCTATCTCAGGTATGTAGACAGTCTGCTATCTACACTACATGACCAACAGTATATAGACAGTCTGCTATCTAAGGTATGTAGACAGTCTGCTATCTAAAGGTATGTAGACAGTCTGCTATCTACACTACATGACCAACAGTATATAGACAGTCTGCTATCTAAGGTATGTAGATAGTCTGCTATCTACAATACATGACCATCGGTATGTAGACAGTCTGCTATCTACACTACATGACCAATGGTATGTAGACAGTCTGCTATCTACACTACATGACCAACAGTATGTAGGCAGTCTGCTATCTAACTACATGACCAACTAGTATGTAGACAGTCTGCTATCTAAGGTATGTAGACAGTCTGCTATCTAAAGGTATGTAGACAGTCTGCTATCTACAAGGTATGTAGACAGTCTGCTATCTAAAGGTATGTAGACAGTCTGCTATCTACACTGACCAACGGTATGTAGACAGTCTGCTATCTACACTACATGACCAACAGTATGTAGACAGTCTGCTATCTACACTACATGACCAACAGTATATAGACAGTCTGCTATCTAAGGTATGTAGACAGTCTGCTATCTACACTACATGACCAACAGTATGTAGACAGTCTGCTATCTACACTCATGACCAATGGTATGTAGACAGTCTGCTATCTACACTACATGACCAACAGACAGTCTGCTATCTACACTAGAGACAGTCTGCTATCTTCACTGCATGACCAACAGTATGTAGACAGTCTGCTATCTAAAGGTATGTAGACAGTCTGCTATCTACACTACATGACCAACAGTATGTAGACAGTCTGCTATCTACACTACATGACCAACAGTATGTAGACAGTCTGCTATCTACACTGACACATGACCAACAGTATGTAGACAGTCTGCTATCTACACTACATGACCAACAGTATGTAGACAGTCTGCTATCTAAACTACATGACCAGTCTGTATCTAGACAGTCTGCTATCAGTCTATATGACCAACAGTATGTAGACAGTCTGCTATCTACACTACATGACCAACGGTATGTAGACAGTCTGCTATCTAAAGGTATGTAGACAGTCTGCTATCTACACTACATGACCAACAGTATATAGACAGTCTGCTATCTAAAGGTATGTAGACAGTCTGCTATCTATGTAGACAGTCTGCTATCTAACCAACGTATGTAGACAGTCTGCTATCTACACTACATGACCAACAGTATGTAGACAGTCTGCTATCTAAAGGTATGTAGACAGTCTGTATCTAACTACAGGTATGTAGACAGTCTGCTATCTACACTACATGACCAACAGGTATGTAGACAGTCTGCTATCTAAGGTATGTAGACAGTCTGCTATCTAAAGGTATGTAGACAGTCTGCTATCTACACTACAACAGTATGTAGACAGTCTGCTATCTACACTACATGACCAACAGTATGTAGACAGTCTGCTATCTACACTACATGACCAACAGTATATAGACAGTCTGCTATCTAAGGTATGTAGACAGTCTGCTATCTACAGGTATGTAGACAGTCTGCTATCTACACTACATGACCAACAGTTTGTAGACAGTCTGCTATCTACACTACATGACCAACAGTATGTAGACAGTCTGCTATCTTCACTACATGACCAACAGTATGTAGACAGTCTGCTATCTAAGGTATGTAGACAGTCTGCTATCTACACTACATGACCAACGGTATGTAGACAGTCTGCTATCTACACTACATGACCAACAGTATGTAGACAGTCTGCTATCTTCACTGCATGACCAACAGTATGTAGACAGTCTGCTATCTAAAGGTATGTAGACAGTCTGCTATCTACACTACATGACCAACGGTATGTAGACAGTCTGCTATCTACACTACATGACCAACGGTATGTAGACAGTCTGCTATCTACACTACATGACCAACAGTATGTAGACAGTCTGCTATCTACACTACATGACCAACAGTATATAGACAGTCTGCTATCTAATGACCAACAGTATGTAGACAGTCTGCTATCTAAAGGTATGTAGACAGTCTGCTATCTACACTACATGACCAACGTATCTATATACAGTCTGCTATCTACACTACATGACCAACAGGTATGTAGACAGTCTGCTATCTACACTACATGACCAACAGTATATAGACAGTCTGCTATCTAAAGGTATGTAGACAGTCTGCTATCTACACTACATGACAACTCTGCTATCTACACTACATGACCAACAGTATGTAGACAGTCTGCTATCTAAGGTATGTAGACAGTCTGCTATCTAAGGTATGTAGACAGTCTGCTATCTACACTACATGACCAACGGTATATAGACAGTCTGCTATCTAAGGTATGTAGACAGTCTGCTATCTACACTACATGACCAACAGTATATAGACAATCTGCTATCTAAGGTATGTAGACAGTCTGCTATCTACACTACATGACCAACGGTATGTAGACAGTCTGCTATCTACACTACATGACCAATGGTATGTAGACAGTCTGCTATCTACACTACATGACCAACAGTATGTAGACAGTCTGCTATCTTCACTGCATGACCAACAGTATGTAGACAGTCTGCTATCTAAGGTATGTAGACAGTCTGCTATCTACACTACATGACCAACGGTATGTAGACAGTCTGCTATCTACACTACATGACCAACAGTATGTAGACAGTCTGCTATCTAAGGTATGTAGACAGTCTGCTATCTACACTACATGACCAACGGTATGTAGACAGTCTGCTATCTACACTACATGACCAACAGTATGTAGACAGTCTGCTATCTACACTACATGACCAACAGTATGTAGACAGTCTGCTATCTACACTACATGACCAACGGTATGTAGACAGTCTGCTATCTACACTACATGACCAACAGTATGTAGACAGTCTGCTATCTACACTACATGACCAACAGTATATAGACAGTCTGCTATCTAAGGTATGTAGACAGTCTGCTATCTACACTACATGACCAACAGTATGTAGACAGTCTGCTATCTACACTACATGACCAACAGTATATAGACAGTCTGCTATCTAAGGTATGTAGACAGTCTGCTATCTACACTACATGACCAACAGTATATAGACAGTCTGCTATCTAAGGTATGTAGACAGTCTGCTATCTACACTACATGACCAACAGTATATAGACAGTCTGCTATCTAAGGTATGTAGACAGTCTGCTATCTACACTACATGACCAACAGTATATAGACAGTCTGCTATCTAAGGTATGTAGACAGTCTGCTATCTACACTACATGACCAACAGTATGTAGACAGTCTGCTGTATGTAGACAGTCTGCTATCTACACTACATGACCAACAGTATGTAGACAGTCTGCTATCTACACTACATGACCAGTCTGTATGTAGACAGTCTGCTATCTAGACACTGCTATCTAAGGTATGTAGACAGTCTGCTATCTCTGCTATCACTACATGACCAACAGTATATAGACAGTCTGCTATCTAAAGGTATGTAGACAGTCTGCTATCTACACTACATGACCAACAGTATGTAGACAGTCTGCTATCTACACTACATGACCAACAGTATGTAGACAGTCTGCTATCTTCACTACATGACCAACAGTATGTAGACAGTCTGCTATCTAAAGCTATGTAGACAGTCTGCTATCTACACTACATGACCAACAGTATGTAGACAGTCTGCTATCTAAAGCTATGTAGACAGTCTGCTATCTACACTACATGACCAACGGTATGTAGACAGTCTACTATCTACACTACATGACCAACAGTATGTAGACAGTCTGCTATCTACACTACATGACCAACAGTATATAGACAATCTGCTATCTAAGGTATGTAGACAGTCTGCTATCTACACTACATGACCAACGGTATATAGACAGTCTGCTATCTAAGGTATGTAGACAGTCTGCTATCTAAAGGTATGTAGACAGTCTGCTATCTACACTACATGACCAACGGTATGTAGACAGTCTGCTATCTACACTACATGACCAACAGTATATAGACAGTCTGCTATCTAAGGTATGTAGATAGTCTGCTATCTACAATACATGACCAACGGTATGTAGACAGTCTGCTATCTCTACTGACCAATCAGTCTGCTATCTACACTACATGACCAACAGTATGTAGACAGTCTGCTATCTTCACTACATGACCAACAGTATGTAGACAGTCTGCTATCTAACTATGACCAACAGTCTGCAGTCTGCTATCTAAGGTATCTACACTACATGACCAATGGTATGTAGACAGTCTGCTATCTACACTACATGACCAACAGTATGTAGACAGTCTGCTATCTTCACTGCATGACCAACAGTATGTAGACAGTCTGCTATCTAAGGTATGTAGACAGTCTGCTATCTACACTACATGACCAACGGTATGTAGACAGTCTGCTATCTACACTACATGACCAACGGTATGTAGACAGTCTGCTATCTACACTACATGACCAACAGTATGTAGACAGTCTGCTATCTACACTGCATGACCAACGGTATGTAGACAGTCTGCTATCTTCACTGCATGACCAACAGTATGTAGACAGTCTGCTATCTAAAGGTATGTAGACAGTCTGCTATCTACACTACATGACCAACGGTATGTAGACAGTCTGCTATACACTACATGACCAACGGTATGTAGACAGTCTATATCTACACTACATGACCAACGGTATGTAGACAGTCTGCTATCTAAAGGTATGTAGACAGTCTGCTATCTACACTACATGACCAACGGTATATAGACAGTCTGCTATCTAAGGTATGTAGACAGTCTGCTATCTAAAGGTATGTAGACAGTCTGCTATCTACACTACATGACCAACAGTATGTAGACAGTCTGCTATCTACACTACATGACCAACAGTATATAGACAGTCTGCTATCTAAGGTATGTAGACAGTCTGCTATCTACACTACATGACCAACGGTATGTAGACAGTCTGCTATCTACACTACATGACCAATGGTATGTAGACAGTCTGCTATCTACACTACATGACCAACAGTATGTAGACAGTCTGCTATCTTCACTGCATGACCAACAGTATGTAGACAGTCTGCTATCTACACTACATGACCAACAGTATGTAGACAGTCTGCTATCTACACTACAGTCTGCTACCAACGGTATGTAGACAGTCTGCTATCTAAAGGTATGTAGACAGTCTGCTATCTACACTACATGACCAACAGTATATAGACAATCTGCTATCTAAGGTATGTAGACAGTCTGCTATCTAAAGGTATGTAGACAGTCTGCTATCTACACTACATGACCAACGGTATATAGACAGTCTGCTATCTAAGGTATGTAGACAGTCTGCTATCTAAAGGTATGTAGACAGTCTGCTATCTACACTACATGACCAACAGTATGTAGACAGTCTGCTATCTACACTACATGACCAACAGTATGTAGACAGTCTGCTATCTACACTGCATGACCAACAGTATGTAGACAGTCTGCTATCTTCACTGCATGACCAACAGTATGTAGACAGTCTGCTATCTAAGGTATGTAGACAGTCTGCTATCTACACTACATGACCAACGGTATGTAGACAGTCTGCTATCTAGACACATGACCACCAACGGTATGTAGACAGTCTGCTATCTACACTACATGACCAACAGTATGTAGACAGTCTGCTATCTACACTACATGACCAACAGTATATAGACAGTCTGCTATCTCAGTATGTAGACAGTCTGCTATCTAAAGGTATGTAGACAGTCTGCTATCTACACTACATGACCAACAGTATGTAGACAGTCTACTATCTACACTACATGACCAACGGTATGTAGACAGTCTGCTATCTACACTACATGACCAATGGTATGTAGACAGTCTGCTATCTAAAGGTATGTAGACAGTCTGCCATCTACACTACATGACCAACAGTATATAGACAGTCTGCTATCTCAGGTATGTAGACAGTCTGCTATCTAAAGGTATGTAGACAGTCTGCTATCTACACTACATGACCAACAGTTTGTAGACAGTCTACTATCTACACTACATGACCAACGGTATGTAGACAGTCTGCTATCTAAGGTATGTAGACAGTCTGCTATCTACACTACATGACCAATGGTATGTAGACAGTCTGCTATCTACACTACATGACCAATGGTATGTAGACAGTCTGCTATCTACACTACATGACCAACAGTATGTAGACAGTCTGCTATCTTATGTAGACAGTCTGCTATCTACCAACAGTATGTAGACAGTCTGCTATCTAAGGTATGTAGACAGTCTGCTATCTACACTACATGACCAACGTATGTAGACAGTCTGCTATCTACACTACATGACCAACAGTATGTAGACAGTCTGACAGTCTATCTACCTACACTACATGACCAACAGTATGTAGACAGTCTGCTATCTACACTACATGACCAACAGTATATAGACAGTCTGCTATCTAAGGTATGTAGACAGTCTGCTATCTACACTACATGACCAACAGTATGTAGACAGTCTGCTATCTAAAGGTATGTAGACAGTCTGCTATCTACACTACATGACCAACGGTATGTAGACAGTCTGCTATCTACACTACATGACCAACAGTATGTAGACAGTCTGCTATCTACACTACATGACCAACAGTATGTAGACAGTCTGCTATCTACACTACATGACCAACAGTATATAGACAGTCTGCTATCTAAGGTATGTAGACAGTCTGCTATCTACACTACATGACCAACAGTATATAGACAGTCTGCTATCTAAGGTATGTAGACAGTCTGCTATCTACACTACATGACCAACAGTATGTAGACAGTCTGCTATCTTCACTGCATGACCAACAGTATGTAGACAGTCTGCTATCTAAAGGTATGTAGACAGTCTGCTATCTACACTACATGACCAACAGTATGTAGACAGTCTGCTATCTAAAGGTGTGTAGACAGTCTGCTATCTACACTACATGACCAACGGTATGTAGACAGTCTACTATCTACACTACATGACCAACGGTATGTAGACAGTCTACTATCTACACTACATGACCAACGGTATGTAGACAGTCTACTATCTACACTACATGACCAACAGTATGTAGACAGTCTGCTATCTACACTACATGACCAACAGTATGTAGACAGTCTGCTATCTAAAGGTATGTAGACAGTCTGCTATCTAAAGGTATGTAGACAGTCTGCTAACTACACTACATGACCAACAGTATGTAGACAGTCTGCTATCTACACTACATGACCAACAGTATGTAGACAGTCTGCTATCTACACTACATGACCAACAGTATGTAGACAGTCTGCTATCTAAGGTATGTAGACAGTCTGCTATCTACACTACATGACCAACGGTATGTAGACAGTCTGCTATCTACACTACATGACCAAAGGTATGTAGACAACTGCTCATAGAACATCTAATTTCAAAATCATGACATTAATATGGAGGTTGAGGGGTTGAGGTCAGGGCTCAGTGCAGGCCAGTCAAGTTCTTCAACACTGATGTCAACAAACCATTTCTGTATAGACCCCCCTTTGAGCAAAGGGGCATTGTCATGCTGAAACAGCAGCGGGCCATCCCCAAACGGTTACCACAAAGCTGGAAGCACAGAATCGTGTAGATTCTTTTTTGCGGACGACACTACAGACGGCCTACAGGGAGGAGGTAAGGGCCCTCGGATTGTGATGTCAGGAAAATAACCTCACACTCAACATCAACAAAACTAAGGAGATGATTGTGGACTTCAGGAAACAGCAGATTGAGCACCCCCCTATCCACATCGATGGGACAGTAGTGGAGAGGGTAGTAAGTTTTCAGTTCCTCGGCGTACACATCGCGGACAAACTGAATTGGTCCACCCACACAGACAGCATTGTGAAGAAGGCTCAGCAGCGCCTCTTCAACCTCAGGAAGCGGAAGAAATTCGGCTTGTTACCGAAAGCACTCACAAACTTCTACAGATGCACAATCGACAGCATCCTGTCGGGCTGCATCACCGCCTGGTACGGCAACTGCTCCGCCCATAACCGTAAGGCTCTCCAGAGGGTAGTGAGGTCTGCACAACGCATCACCGGGTGAAAACTACCTGCCCTCCAGGACACCTACACCACCCGATGTCACATGAAGGCCATAAAGATCATCAAGGACAACAACCACCCGAGCCACTGCCTGTTCACCCCGCTATCATCCAGAAGGCGAGGTCAGTACAGGTGCATCAAAGCTGGGACCGAGAGACTGAAAAACAGCTTCTATCTCAAGGCCATCAGACTGTTAAACAGCCACCACTAAAATTGAGTGGCTGCTGCCAACATACTGACTCAACTCCAGCCACTTTAATAATGAGAATTGATGGGAATTGATGTCAAATATATCACTAGCCACTTTAAACAATGCTACTTAATATGTGTACATACCCTACATTATTCATCTCATATGTATACGTATATACTGTACTCTATATCATCTACTGCATCTTTATGTAATACATGTATCAGTAGCCACTTTAAACTATGCCACTTTGTTTACATACCCTACATTACTCATCTCATATGTATATACTGTACTCGATAACATCTACTACATCTTGCCTATGCCGCTCTGTACCATCACTCATTCATATATCTTTATGTACATATTCTTTATCCCTTTATACTTGTGTGTATAAGGTAGTAGTTTTGGAATTGTTAGGTTAGATTACTCGTTGGTTATTACTGCATTGTCGGAACTAGAAGCACAAGCATTTTGCTACACTCGCATTAGCATCTGCTAACCATGTGTATGTGACAAATAAATTTGATTTGATTTTTGATTTGATTTGATTATCATTGTGTGCTGTAGCATTAAGCTTTCCCTTCATTGGAACTAAGGGGCCTAGCGTGAACCATGAAAAACAGCCCTAGACCATTATTCCTCCTCCGCCAAACTTTACAGTTGTCACTATGCATTGGGACAGGTAACGTTTTCCTGGCATCCACCAAACCCAGATTTGTCCATCGGACTGCCAGGTGGTGAAGTGTGATTCATCACTCCAGAGAACGTGTTTCCACTGCTCCAGAGTCCAATTACGATGAGCTTTACACCACTCTAGCCGACGCTTGGCATTGCGCATGATGATCTGAGGCTTGTGTGCGGCTGCTCGGCCATGGAAACCCATTTCATGACGCTCCCGATGAACAGTTCTTGTGCTGATGTTGCTTCTAGAGGCAGTTTGGAACTCGGTAGTGAGTGTTGCAACTGAGGACAGACAATTTTTACACGCTACGCGCTTCAGCATTCGGCGGTCCCATTCTGTGAGCTTGTGTGGCCTACCACTTCACGGCTGTGCCGTTGTTGCTCCTAGACGTTTCCACTTCACAATAACAGCACCTACAGTTGACTGGGGACAGCTCTAACAGGGCAGAAATTTTACAAACAGGCTTTTTGGAATGGTTTCATCCTGTGACTGTGCCACCTTGAAAGTCACTGAGCTCTTCAGTAAGGCCATTCTACTGACAATGTTTGTCTATGGAGATTGCATGGCTGTGTGCTCGATGTTATACACCTGTCAGCAATGGTTGTGGCTGAAATAGAATCCACACATTTGAAGGTGTGTCCACATACAACTGCATAAATAGTGTATGAAGGGGTGTCCACATACTGCTGTATATATAGTGTCTGAAGGTGTGTCCACATACTGCTGTATATATAGTGGATGAAGGGGTGTCCTCATACTGCTGTATATACTGTATAGTTTAAGAAGGGGTGTCCACATACTGCTGTATATATAGTGTATGAAGGGGTGTCCACATACTGCTGTATATATAGTGGATGAAGGGTTGTCCTCATACTGCTGTATATATAGTGGATGAAGAGGTGTCCTGATACTGCTGTATATATAGTGGATGAAGGGGTGTCCTCATACTGCTGTATATATAGTGTATGAAGGAGTGTCCACATACTGCTGTATATATAGTGGATGAAGGGGTGTCCACATACTGCTGTATATACTGCTATATATATAGTGGATGAAGGGGTGTCCACATACTGCTGTATATACTGTATAGTGGATGAAGGGGTGTCCACATACTGCTGTATATACTGTATAGTGGATGAAGGGGTGTCCACATACTGCTGTATATATAGCGTATGAAAGGGTGTCCTCATACTGCTGTGTGTATAGTGGATGAAGGGGTGTCCACATACTGCTGTATATATAGCGTATGAAGGGGTGTCCACATACTGCTGTATATATAGTGGATGAAGGGGTGTCCTCATACTGCTGTATATATAGTGGATGAAGGGGTTTCCTCATACTGCTGTATATATAGTGGATGAAGGGGTGTCCTCATACTGCTGTATATACTGTATAGTGTATGAAGGGGTTTCCACATACTGCTGTATATACTGTATAGTGGATGAAGGGGTGTCCACACACTGCTGTATATACTGTATAGTGGATGAAGGGGTGTCCACATACTGCTGTATATATAGTGGATGAAGGGGTGTCCATACTGCTGTATATATAGTGGATGAAGGGGTGTCCACATACTGCTGTATATATAGTGTATGAAGGGGTGTCCACACACTGCTGTATATACTGTATAGTGGATGAAGGGGTGTCCACATACTGCTGTATATATAGTGGATGAAGGGGTGTCCACATACTGCTGTATATATAGTGGATGAAGTAGTGTCCACATACTGCTGTATATATAGTGGATGAAGGGGTGTCCACATACTGCTGTATATATAGTGGATGAAGGGGTGTCCACATCGTGGAGGGGTGTCCTCATACTGCTGTATATATAGTGGATGAAGGAGTGTCCACATCGTGGAGGGGTGTCCACATACTGCTGTATATATAGTGTATGAAGGGGTGTCCTCATACTGCTGTATATATAGTGGATGAAGGGGTGTCCTCATACTGCTGTATGTATAGTGGATGAAGGGGTGTCCACATACTGCTGTATATATAGTGGATGAAGGGGTGTCCTCATACTGCTGTATATATAGTGGATGAAGGGGTGTCCACATCGTGGAGGGGTGTCCTCATACTGCTGTATATATAGTGGATGAAGGGGTGTCCTCATACTGCTGTATGTATAGTGGATGAAGGGGTGTCCACATACTGCTGTATATATAGTGGATGAAGGGGTGTCCATACTGCTGTATATATAGTGGATGAAGGGGTGTCCACATCGTGGAGGGGTGTCCTCATACTGCTGTATATATAGTGGATGAAGGGGTGTCCTCATACTGCTGTATATATAGAGGATGAAGGGGTGTCCACATACTGCTGTATATATAGCGTATGAAGGGGTGTCCACATACTGCTGTATATATAGCGTATGAAGGGGTGTCCTCATACTGCTGTATATATAGTATACGAAGGGGTGTCCTCTATCTATAGTGTATGAAGGGGTGTCCACATACTGCTGTACATATAGTGTCTCTCAGGACGGTTTGACTTATCGTTGAAAACAGGAAGGCTCCTCCCATTTCCAGACTATTTTTTCGTTGTTTTGCTACGTTAACAGTCTTCCTTGAGGATGCAAGCGTCATAGCATCACATAATTAGGCAGCCTGGAGTTTGATGAACTTCTAACACCAAGTAAATGAACTAATGGGCATTTTTATTAAGCTACCGCTTGTTCATTGCCAAATGTTATGGATTTAATACTACAATAGTTCTCTCTGTTTCAGAAAATATACCCTTTTGTTTTTGTTGATTGTGTCATTTGTCATTCATATAACTGTTCTCCTAGTCTTTAGTAACTATAACCTGAAGGACAGTGTGTTGTTGTGTTGTGGTTAACATCAGTACAGCCCCCCCTAGTGGTCAACTTTTGTATCAACCATCCAATGGGAAAATGTTGTGAAGCGGACCCACTGACAGATAAGTGGTTGTATCATTACCTAGAGAGGACCCACTCTGACTGATTAGTGGTTGTATCATTACCTAGAGAGGACCCACTCTGACAGATTAGTGGTTGTATCATTACCTTGAGAGGACCCACTCTGACAGATTAGTGGTTGTATCATTACCTAGAGAGGACCCACTCTGACTGATTAGTGGTTGTATCATTACCTAGAGAGGACCCACTCTGACAGATTAGTGGTTGTATCATTACCTAGAGAGGACCCACTCTGACAGATTAGTGGTTGTATCATTATCTAGTGCAGGATCTGGTGGCAAACACTTTTATCACGTGGAGACTTCCAGTCCAACTACAGTCAGAGTGATGACCTCATGTCCTATTGTACAGACCATTCACAGAGGATGGTCACAACTGAGTCAGTCTGCTCATGGCAAGAGACACATGCAGTCATTCAGGGAGTCAGCCAGCCAGCCATTCAGTCAGACAGTGAGGCAGACAGTCAAATCAAATCAAATCAAATTTTATTTGTCACATACACATGGTTAGCAGATGTTAATGCGAGTGTAGCGAAATGCTTGTGCTTCTAGTTCCGACAATGCAGTAATAACCAACAAGTAATCTAACTAACAATTCCAAAACTACTGTCTTATACACAGTGTAAGGGGATAAAGAATATGTACATAAGGATATATGAATGAGTGATGGTACAGAGCAGCATAGGCAAGATACAGTAGCTGATATAGAGTACAGTATATACATATGAGATGAGTATGTAAACAAAGTGGCATAGTTAAATTGGCTAGTGATACATGTATTACATAAGGATGCAGTCGATGATATAGAGTACAGTATATACGTATGCATATGAGATGAATAATGTAGGGTATGTAAACATTATATAAGGTAGCATTGTTTAAAGTGGCTAGTGATATATTTACATCATTTCCCATCAATTCCCATTATTAAAGTGGCTGGAGTTGAGTCAGTGTCAGTGTCAGTGTGTTGGCAGCAGCCACTCAATGTTAGTGGTGGCTGTTTAACAGTCTGATGGCCTTGAGATAGAAGCTGTTTTTCAGTCTCTCGGTCCCAGCTTTGATGCACCTGTACTGACCTCGCCTTCTGGATGATAGCGGGGTGAACAGGCAGTGGCTCGGGTGTTTGTTGTCCTTGTTGATCTTTATGGCCTTCCTGTAACATCGGGTGGTGTAGGTGTCCTGGAGGGCAGGTAGTTTGCCCCCGGAGGGCAGGTAGTCAGTCAGTCAGCCAGCCATTCACTCAGTCAGTCAGCCAGCCATTCACTCAGTCAGTCAGTCAGCCATTAACTCAGTCAGGCAGTCAGTCAGTCAGTCAGTCAGTCAGTATACAAGTGATTAATTCAGGCAGACAGTCAGATGGGCAGTCAGCCAGTCAGTCAGTCACATGAAGCTCTGATGGGACAGAATCATAACCTGAGACCCCAAAGTTGGACTTTTGATCCATATCTCCCAATTCCATCAGTCCATACATGATTTATTACACTTTCTGCCATTTGGAAGCATTCTTTCAGCTAGATGTTTCCACTGGCTATAACATCAAGGCAGGGACAGTGCATTCGGAAAATATTCAAACCTGTTCTCTTTTTCCACATTTTGTTTTGTTACAGCCTTATTCTACAATGGATTGCATTTTTTTTAAACAACACCCCATAATGACAAAGTGAAAGTTATACACTACCGTTCAAAAGTTATGAGTCACTTAGAAATGTCCTTTTTTAAAAGAAAAGCACAAGGCCAGTTGTATTGATGCTATAATCAGGACAACAGTTGTCTGCTGTGCTAACATAATTGCAAAAGGGTTTTCTAATGATCAATTAGCCTTTTAAAATTATAAACTTGGATTAGCTAACACAATGTGCCATTGGAACACAGGACTGATGGTTGCTGATAATGGGCCTATGTAGATATTCCAGCTACAATAGTCAATTACAACATTAACAATGTCTACACTGTATTTCTGATCAATTTGATGTTATTTTAATGGACATAAAATGTGCTTTTCTTTCAAGAACAAAGACATTTCTAAGTGACCCCAAGCTTTTGAATGGTAGTGTACCTTATTTAGATAAGTATTCAGACCCTTGGCTATGAGACTCTGAATAAAGCTCAGGTGCATCCTGTTTCCATTTATCATCCTTGAGATGTTTCTACAACTTGATTGGAGTCCACCGGTGGTAAATTCAATTGATTGGACATGATTTGGAAAAGCACACACCTGTCTATATATGCTCCCACAGTACTTCTACATCTGCATTGCTTGCCATTTGGGGTGTTAGGCATAGGTGTAAAAAGGGCTTTAAAAATACATTTTATTGATTGATTGATTGACAGTGCATGTCAGAGCGAAAACCAAGCCATGAGGTCAAAGGAATTGTCTGTAGACCTCCGAGACAGGATTGTGTCCAGGCACAGATCTGGGGAAGGGCACCAAAACATGTCCGCAGCATTGAAGGTTCTGAAGAACACAGTGGCCTCCATCATTCTTAAATGGAAGAAGTTTGTAACCACCTAGACACTTCCTAGAGCTGGCCGCCCGGTCGAACTGAGCAATTGGGGGAGAAGGGCCGTGGTCAGAAAGGTAAGCAAGAACCCAATGGTCACTCTGGGCTCCCGAGAACCTTTCAGAAGGACAACCATCTCTGCAGCACTCCACCAATCAGACCTTTATGGTGGCCAGACGAAAGTACCTCCTCAGTAAATACTGCAGAAAATAGTAAAATACCTACTCATTCAAGGGTTGTCCTTTATTATTATAATTTTTACTATTTTCTACATTGTAGAAAAATAGTGAAGACACCAAAACTATGTAATAACACATATGGAATCATGTAGTAACCAAGTGTTAAACAAATCAAAATATATTTGACAAATCAACTGTAAATTTCGGTATTCCTCGAGGTTCAGTATTAGGACCACTATTGTTTTCACTATATATTTCACCTCTTAGGGATGGTAAAACACATAATGTTAACTTTCACTGCTACGTGGATGACACACCGCTGTACATTTCAATGAAACATGGTGAAGCCCCAAAATGGCCCTCGCTAGAAAACTGTGTTTCAGACATAAGGAAGTGGATGGCTGCAAACTTTTTACTTTTAAACTCGGACAAAACAGAGATGCTTGTTTTAGGTCCCAAGAAACAAAGAGATCTTCTGTTGAATCTGACAATTCATCTAGATGGTTGTACAGTCGTCTCAAATAAAACTGTGAAGGACCTCGGCGTTACTCTGAACCCTAATCTCTCTTTTGACGAACATATCAAGACTGTTTCAAGGACAGTTTTTTTTACATCTACGTAACATTGCAAAAATCAGAAACTTTCTGTCCAAAAATGATGCAGAAAAATTAATCCATGCTTTTGTTACTTCTAGGTTAGACTACTGCAATGCTCTACTTTCCAGCTACCTGGATAAAGCACTAAATAAACTTCAGTTAGTGCTAGATACGAGAATCCTGACTAGAATCCAAAAATGTGATGATATTACTCCAGTGCTAGCCTCCCTACACTGGCTTCCTGTTAAGGCAAGGGCTGATTTCAAGGTTTTACTGCTAAACTACAAAGCATTACATGGGCTTGCTCCTACCTATCTTTCTGATGTGGTTCTGCCTTACATACCTACACGTACGCTATGGTCACAAGACACAGGCCTCCTAATTATCCCTAGAATTTCTAAGCAAACAGCTGGAGGCAGGGCTTTCTCCTATAGAGCTCCATTTTTATGGAATGGTCTGCCTACCCATGTGAGAGATGCAAACTCGGTCTCAACCTTTAAGTCTTTACTGAAGACTCATCTCTTGAGTGGGTCATATGATTGAGTGTAGTCTGGCCCAGGAGTGGGAAGGTGAACGGAAAGGCTCTGGAGCAACGAACCGCCCTTGCTGTCTCTGCCTGGCCAGTTCCCCTCTTTCCACTGGGATTCTCTGCCTCTAAACCTATTACAGGGGCTGAGTCACTGGCTTACTGTTGCTCTTTCATGCCGTCCCTAGGAGGGGTGCGTCACTTGAGTGGGTTGAGTCACTGATGTGATCTTCCTGTCTGGGTTGGCGTCCCCCCTTGGGTTGTGCCGTGGCGGAGATCTTTGTGGGCTATACTCGGCCTTGTCTCAGAATGTTAAGTTGGTGGAAGACATCCCTCTAGTGGTGTGGGGGCTGTGCTTTGGCAAAGTGGGTGGGGTTATATCCTTCCTGTTTGGCCCTGTCCGGGGGTATCATCGGATGGGGCCACAGTGTCTCCTGACCCCTCCTGTCTCAGCCTCCAGTATTTATGCTGCAGTAGTTTATGTGTCGGGGGGCTAGGGTCAGTTTGTTATATCTGGAGTACTTCTCCTGTCCTATTCGGTGTCCTGTGTGAATTTAAGTATGCTCTCTCTAATTCTCTCTCTCGGAGGACCTGAGCCCTCGGACCATGCCTCTGGACTACCTGGCATGATGACTCCTTGCTGTCCCCAGTCCACCTGGCTGTGCTGCTGCTCCAGTTTAAACTGTTCTGCCTGTGGCCATGGAACCCTGACCTGTTCACCAGATGTGCTACCTGTCACAGACCTGCTGTTTTCAACTCTCTAGAGACAGCAGGAGTGGTAGAGATACTCTTATTAATGATTGGCTATGAAAAGCCAACTGACATTTACTCCTGAGGTGCTGACTTGCTGCACCCTCGACAACTACTGTGATTATTATTATTTGACCATGCTGGTCATTTATGAATCAAATCAAATCAAATGTATTTATATAGCCCTTCGTACATCAGCTGATATCTCAAAGTGCTGTACAGAAACCCAGCCTAAAACCCCAAACAGCAAGCAATGCAGGTGTAGAAGCACGGTGGCTAGGAAAAACTCCCTAGAAAGGCCAAAACCTAGGAAGAAACCTAGAGAGGAACCAGGCTATGTGGGGTGGCCAGTCCTCTTCTGGCTGTGCCGGGTGGAGATTATAACAGAACATGGCCAAGATGTTCAAATGTTCATAAATGACCAGCATGGTCGTATAATAATAAGGCAGAACAGTTGAAACTGGAGCAGCAGCACGGTCAGGTGGACTGGGGACAGCAAGGAGTCATCATGTCAGGTAGTCCTGGGGCATGGTCCTAGGGCTCAGGTCATCCGAGAGAGAGAAAGAAAGAGAGAATTAGAGAGAGCATATGTGTGGTGGCCAGTCCTCTTCTGGCTGTGCCGGGTGGAGATTATAACAGAACATGGACAAGATGTTCAAATGTTCATAAATGACCAGCATGGTCGTATAATAATAAGGCAGAACAGTTGAAACTGGAGCAGCAGCACGGTCAGGTGGACTGGGGACAGCAAGGAGTCATCATGTCAGGTAGTCCTGGGGCATGGTCCTAGGGCTCAGGTCCTCTGAGAGAGAGAGAGAGAGAGAGAGAGAGAAAGAGAGAATTAGAGAACGCACACTTAGATTCACACAGGACACCGAATAGGACAGGAGAAGTACTCCAGATATAACAAACTGACCCTAGCCCCCGACACATTAACTACTGCAGCATAAATACTGGAGGCTGAGACAGGAGGGGTCAGGAGACACTGTGACCCCATCCGAGGACACCCCAGACAGGGCCAAACAGGAAGGATATAACCCCACCCACTTTGCCAAAGCACAGCCCCCACACCACTAGAGGGATATCTTCAACCACCAACTTACCATCCTGAGACAAGGCTGAGTATAGCCCACAAAGAACTCCGCCATGGCACAACCCAAGGGGGGTCGCCATCCCAGACAGGATGACCACATCAGTGAATCAACCCACTCAGGTGACGCACCCCTTCCAGGGACGGCAAGAGAGAGCCCCAGTAAGCCAGTGACTCAGCCCCTGTAATAGGGTTAGAGGCACATGAACATGAACATTTGAACATCTTGGCCATGTTCTGTTATAATCTCCACCCGGCACAGCCAGAAGAGGATTGGCCACCCCTCATAGCCTGGTTCCTCTCTAGGTTTCTTCCCTGGTTTTGGCCTTTCTAGGGAGTTTTTCCTAGCCACCGTGCTTCTACACCTGCATTGCTTGCTGTTTGGGGTTTTAGGCTGGGTTTCTGTAATGACTTTGAGATATCAGTTTATGTAAAAGGGCTATATAAATAAATTTGATTTTATATTTTTCAAAGTAGCCACCATTTGCCTCGATTACAGCTTTGCACACTCTTGGCATTCTCTCAACCAGCTTCATGAGGTAGTCACCTGGAATGCATTTCAATTAACAGGTGTGCCTTGTTAAAAGTTTGTTGGTGGAATTTCTTTCCTTCTTAATGAGTTTGAGCCAATCAGTTGTGTTGTGACAAGGTAGGGGTGGTATACAGAAGATAGCCCTATTTGGTAAAAGACCAAGTCCATATTATGGTATGAACAGGTCAAATAAGCAAAGAGAAACAACAGTCCATCATTAATTTAAGATACGAAGGTCAGTCAATCCTGAAAATGTCAAGAACTTTGAAAGTTTCTTCAAGTGCAGTCGCAAAAACCATCAAACGCTATGCTGAAACTGTCTCTCATGAGGACCGCCACAGGAACTGAAGACCCAGAGTTACCTCTGCTGCAGAGGATAAGTTCATTAGAGTTACCAGCCTCAGAAATTGCAGCCCAAATAGCAGGTAGCCTAGTGGTTAAAGTGTTGGACTAGTAACTGAAAGGTTGCAAGATCAAATCCTCGAGCTGACAAGGTAAACATCTGTCATTCTGCCCCTGAACAAGGCAGTTGTTCCTAGGCTGTCATTGAAAATAAGAATTTGTTCTTAACTGACTTGCCTAGTTGAAATAAATAACATACACATCTCAACATCAACTGTTCAGAGGAGACTGTGTGAATCAGGCCTTCATGGTTAAATTGCTGCAAAGAAAACACTACTGAAGGACACCAATAGGAAGAGACTTGCTTGGGCCAACAAACAAGCAATGGACATTAGACTGGTGGAAATCTGTCCTTTGGTCTGATGAGTCCAAATTTGTGATTTTTGGTTCTAACCGCTGTGTCTGTGAGACGCAGAGTAGGGGGACGGATGATCTCCACATGTGTATTTCCCACCGTGAAGCATGGAGGAGATGGTGTGAGCGTACTATTTATTTAGAATTCAAGGCACACCTAACCAGCATGGCTACCACAGCATTCTGTAGCGGTGCGCCATTCCATCTGGTTTGCGCTTAGTGGGACTATTTGTATTCAACAGGACATTGGCCCCCCAAAAATCTAAGAAAATCTTTGAGAAATATATGTCATCAAAAACACGGACAACAAAAATATACACCTTCAATATGGGGAAACACTAATGAAATACAAACACACCCTAAGAACAAAAAAGGAACAGCACATTAAAAATCAACTGGATGTAATTGAGGAATCCATAGAATCAAATCCTTGAATCAGCAGTCAAAGACTATCAGAATCCTGTGGTTATAGAAGAATAATTATTGGAAAATCTATGCACTCTCCAACCCCGAAAGGCCTATGGTGCTGATGGTATTTTAAATTAAATGATCAAATGTACAGACCACAATTTTAAATTGGCTATACTCAAACTCTTCAACATTATCCTCACTGCAGGCATTTCCCCGATATTTGGAACCAAGGATTGAACACACCAATCTATAAAAATGGAGACAAATTTGACCCAAATAACTACAGAGGAATTTGCGTTAATAGCAACTTTGGGACAATCAGAATCATAATTGTCAGACTAAATAATTTCCTTGATGAACACAAGGAGACAGATTATATTCTTAACAAACTACTGTACAACAGACCACATTTCCACGCTCCACACTAATTGACAAACAAGTAAACCAAAACAAAGGCACAATCTACCCGTGTTTTGTATTCTTCAAGAAAGAATTTGATTAAATTTGTCACAAAGTTATTTTCTAAACTAATAGAAAGTGGTATTGGAGGGAAAACATATGATGTTATTAAATCAATCAGCTAAAAACAAATGTGAGGTTGAAATTGGAAACAAGCAAGACTTCTTTTCTCAGTCTCTCAGGAACGTGGAGTGAAACAGGGCTGTCCAATAAGTCCAACACTATTTAACATCTACATTAATGAATTAACAACAAGCCAATAGACTTCTCTCAGGGACGTGGAGTGAAACAGGGCTGTCCAATAAGTCCAACACTATTTAACATCTACATGAATGAATTGGCCAACACATTAGAAGAATCTGAAGCACCTGGTCTCACCCTACACAACACTGAAATCAAGTGTCTGCTGTACACAAATTACCTGGTGCTGCTGTCTCCCACTAAGGAGGGGTTACAGTAGCATCTAGTTCATCTGCACAGGTTATGTCAGATCTGGGCTCTGACAGTTATCCTAAAAAAATGGATCTAAAGATATCCCAAAAAAGGTCTGGAAATCAGGATGACAAATATAAATTCTATTTGGACACAGTTCTATTAGAACACACAAAAAACAACATGTATCTAGGACTAAATATCAGCAACACAGGTAGCTTTCACATGGTTGTGAATGAGCTGAGAGACAAAGCAAGAAGGGCATTCTATGAAATTAAAAGGAAAATTAAAATCAAAATTACAATTAGAATCTGTCTCAACATGTCCAATAAGTTATAGAACCAATTGCTCTGTATGTCAGTGAAGTATGGGGTCCACTGTCTAAATGGGACAAACATCCAATCGAAATACTGCATGCAGAGTTTTGCAAGTGCAAAGAAACCTCCAAATAACGCATGTAGAGCATGAGGGGCCAACACCCCCTCCTTTTTCAAATAGAAATAAGAGACATCAAATTTTACAACCATTTAAAAATAAGTGATCCCAAAACATTCCATCACACAGCTCTACAATGTCAAGAGATGAAACAAGAGAAGAGTCCCCTCAGCCAGCTGGTTCTGAGGCTCAGTTCACTAACCCATGCCAACCCCATAGAGCCTCAGGACAGCACTCAAAAAATCTGGCCCAACCAAATCATCACAAGACACCACAAAAAAACAGGTTGGTTGTCATCTGAGACATTCTCATCAATGATAAGATGACTCTACAGTGGAAAGTCTACACATCAGAGTTATCGGATTCACATGGAATTGTTGTTCAATTTAAATGTTTGAATATTAAATTATTTGTGATGGGATGAAATGTGATTTCAGCTTCTAAAATGTGAGATTTGGGTTTTCATAAGATAGGGCTCTGCTCAATCAGTGGCCCGCCCCTGTGAAGGGACATTGGCTATAAAACTTTTCAAACACGCCCTCCTCTCCCCTCCTATATAAGCCCTTGACGACAATATAACCTCCTGTTCCGAGGATGTGAGGACGACGGTCCGATGTCAGAATGGTTCAGATAATAACTACAGAATGAAGCCAACATCAGCGTGAGCTTTGGTTGCGAATGGTATGAACTTTGAACTCTTATTCACCACAGAAGTGATACCTCCTAGCCATTGAGTTAGCAACAGCAGCAGCAAACACAGGTTAGGAAGGAACAGACAGAGTAATCCGTCTACCACACAACGATATTACTACAACGTATCCAATTGCCACCAGAGACATTCTTCAAAGGACTCGGTTGGGCAACACGGCCTTCCATCTACCACCAACCTACTGAAGCGCAGCTCAGAGTAAATATTCATTGCATTTTCCTTTTTCCAAATAGGCGGTAATTTAGAATGCATAAGATACTGTATTTACGATAGCACAGCTTCGGCCTTTGTTCCTCAGTCTTCCCGCTCTTTCACTCAAACCCAGACCCCTTTACTTTTGTGTAACCAGCTGTCATATCTGTTCCGCCCGCAAGGGACGTTTTCCTTTATGACGTAATTTGTAATCAAGTTATGATTTAATTATGTGTATATGTAATTCTGTGTGCTTAGTTAGGTGTTTAGTAAATAAATAATTAAACCCAATTTTGCATTGCTGATTCAACTTATTAGCCAGGGTTCGTGCAGATAACTAAGAATTTACAACTTTCAGATGAGACTGAATTAAGATGACGATTAATATTGACTGCTATTGATGTAAAATATTGCTAGGTCTTCAAGAGTTTATTTGGAAGATAACAGCTCTATAAATATTATTTCATGGTGCCCGACTCTCTAGTTAATTACATTTACATGATTAGCTCAATCAGGTCATATTAGTATTCATATTTTATAGAATAGCATGTCATATCACTTAATCCGGCATAGCCAAAGACACGACACTAGGTACAAACTCGGTGAGCAGTTTGGCTATAGAGACCAGTCGTCACAGACAAACCTGGCTACTCAGAGAGGACAGTCTGGCTATAGACAATGGTCATCACAGACAAACCTGGCTACTCAGAGAGGACAGTCTGGCTATAGACACTGGTCGTCACAGACAAACCTGGCTGATCAGAGAGGACAGTCTGACTTTAGACACCGGTCGTCACAGACAAACCTGCCTGCCCAGAGAGGACAGTCCGGCTATAGAGACCAGTCGTCACAGACAAACCTGGCTGATCAGGGAGGACAGTCTGGCTATAGACAATGGTCATCACAGACAAACCTGGCTGCCCAGAGAGGACAGGCTGTGCTCACTCTGCTCCAGGGGAGAGGAAGAGACAGAGAGAGAGACACACAAAAGGGCAACCAGTGAAGAACAAACAAAAGATACTAATGCTTATTTATCTTCCCTTTTGTACTTTAATTATTTGCACATCGTTACAACACTGTATATAGACATACAGTACTATGACATTTAAAATGTCTTTATTCTATTGGAACTTTTGTGAGTGTAATGTTTACTGTTCATTTTTATTGTTTATTTCACTTTTGTATATTATCTACTTCACTTGCTTTGGCAATGTAAACATATGTTTCCCATGCCAATAAAGCCCCTTGAATTGAAAGTGAGAGAGCGAGCGAGCAAGAGAGAGAGAGAGAGACACAGGGGGACAAACATCTGCCTGGAGGTGACAGCATTCTCTCCCCCATATGCCCCCCTAGGCACAACTATGACAACATAACAAAAACGGGTCACAACTCCTGCAGCTTTGTCGCACGCTGGGTATGTAAATAGTCAATAATAGGCTTCGAAGGGACTCCTATAGCTCATCTCTTGGTAGTAGTACTGTAGACTACTTTATCACTGACCCAGAGTCTCTCAGAGCGTTCACAGTCAGCCCACTAACACCCCTATCAGATCACAGAAAAATCACAGTCTACTTGAACAGAGCAATACTCAAATCATGAGACATTAAAGCCAAAGGAACTGAGTAATATTAAGAAATGCTATAGATGGAAGGAATGCAGTTTGGAAACCTACCAGAAAACAATTAGGCAACAACAAATTCAATCCCTTTTAGACAATTTCCTGGACAAAACATTTCACTGTAATAGTAAAGGTGTGAACTTGGCAGTAGGAAATCTAAACAGCATATTTGACCTCTCAACTGCCCTATCAAATATAAACATTTCAAACAGAAAACCAAAGAAAATTAACAACAATGACAAATGGTTTGATGAAGAATGCCAAAACCTAAGAAATACATTGAGAAACCTGTCCAACCAAAAACATTGTGACATGAAAACCTGAGTCTACGCCTTCACTATGGTGAATCACTTAAACAATACAGAAATACACTATGGAAAAGTAGGAACAGCATGTCAGAAATCAGCTCAATTGAATTGAAGAATTCATAGACTCTAACCACTTCTGGGAAAAATGGAAAACACTAAACGAACAACATGAAGAGTTATCTATCCAAAATGGTGATGTATGGGTAAACCACTTCTCCAATCTTTTTGGCTCTATAACAAAGGATAAAGAGCAAAAACATATACATGATCAAATACACATCTTAGAATAAACTATTAAAGACTACCAGAACCCACTGGATTCTCCAATTACCTTGGATGAACTACAGGACAAAATACAAACCCTCCAACCCAAAAAGGCCTGTGGTATTGATGGTATCCTAAATTAAATTATCAAATATACAGACAACAAATTCCAATTGGCTATACTAAAACTCTTTAACATCATCCTCAGCTTTGGCATATTCCCCAATATTTGGAACCAAGGGCTGATCACCCCAATCCACAAAAGTGGAGACAAATTTGACCCCAATAACTATCGTGGGATATGCGTCAACAGTAACCTTGGGGAAATCCCTGCATTATCATTAACAGCAGACTCGTACATTTCCTCAGTGAAAACAATGTACTGAGCAAATGTCAAATTGGCTTTTTACCAAATTATTGTACGGCAGACCACGTACTCACCCTGCACACCCTAATTGACAACAAAACAAGCCAAAATAAAGGCAAAGTCTTCTCATGTTTTGTTGTTTTCAAAAAAGCCATTGACTCAATTTGGCATGAGGGTCTGCTATACAAATTGATGGAAAGTGGTGTTGGGGGAAAAAACATACGACATTATAAAATCCATGTACACAAACAACAAGTCTGCTGTTAAAATTGGCAAAAAACACATATTTCTTTCCACAGGGCCGTGGGGTGAGACAGGGATGCAGCTTCAGCCACACCCTCTTCAACATATATTGAGAGCCACAGTGTCTCCTGACCCCTCCTGTCTCAGCCTCCAGTATTTATGCTGCAGTAGTTTATGTGTCGGGAGGCTAGGGCCAGTTTGTTATATCTGGAGTACTTCTCCTGTCCTATTCGGTGTCCTGTGTGAATTTAAGTGTGCTCTCTCTAATTCTCTCTTTCTTTCTCTCTCTCGGAGGACCTGAGCCCTAGGACCATGCCTCAGGACTACCTGACATGATGACTCCTTGCTGTCCCCAGTCCACCTGACCGTGCTGCTGCTCCAGTTTCAACTGTTCTGCCTTATTATTATACGACCATGCTGGTCATTTCTGAACATTTGAACATCTTGGCCATGTTCTGTTATAATCTCCACCCGGCACAGCCAGAAGAGGACTGGCCACCCCACATAGCCTGGTTCCTCTCTAGGTTTCTTCCTAGGTTTTGGCCTTTCTAGGGAGTTTTTCCTAGCCACCGTGCTTCTACACCTGCATTGCTTGCTGTTTGGGGTTTTAGGCTGGGTTTCTGTACAGCACTTTGAGATATCAGCTGATGTACGAAGGGCTATATAAATAAATTTGATTTGATTTGATTTTGATATATATATATCGACGAATTGGCACTAGAACAGTCTGCAGCACCCGGCCTCACCCTACTAGAATCTGAAGTCAAATGTCTACTGTTTCCTGATGATCTGGTGCTTCTGTCACCTACCAAGGAGGGCCTACAGCAGCACCTAGATATTCTGCACAGATTCTGCCAGACCTGGGCCCTGACAGTAAATCTCAGTAAGACCAAAATAATGGTGTTCCAAAAAATGTCCAGTCGCCAGGACCAGAAATACAAATTCCATCTAGACACCGTTGCCCTAGACCACACAAAAAAACGATACATACCTCGGCCTAAACCTCAGCGCCACAGGTAACTATACATACCTCGGCCTAAACCTCAGCGCCACAGGTAACTATACATACCTCGGCCTAAACCTCAGCGCCACAGGTAACTATACATACCTTGGCCTAAACCTCAGCGCCACAGGTAACTTCCACAACGTTGTGAACGACCTGAGAGACAAGGCAAGAAGGGCTTTCTATGCCATCAATAGGAACATAAAGAAGGGCTTTCTATTCCATCAATAGGAACATAAAGTAGGGCTTTCTATTCCATCAATAGGACCATAAAGAAGGGCCTATTCCATCAATAGGAACATAAAGAAGGGCTTTCTATGCCATCAATAGGAACATAAAGAAGGGCCTTCTATTCCATCAATAGGAACATAAAGAAGGGCCTTCTATTCCATCAATAGGAACATAAAGAAGGGCTTTCTATTCCATCAATAGGAACATAAAGAAGGGCTTTCTATTCCATCAATAGGAACATAAAGTAGGGCTTTCTATTCCATCAATAGGACCATAAAGAAGGGCCTATTCCATCAATAGGAACATAAAGAAGGGCTTTCTATGCCATCAATAGGAACATAAAGGGCTTTCTATTCCATCAATAGGAACATAAAGAAGGGCTTTCTATTCCATCAATAGGAACATAAAGAAGGGCTTTCTATGCCATCAATAGGAACATAAAGAAGGGCCTTCTATTCCATCAATAGGAACATAAAGAAGGGCTTTCTATGCCATCAATAGGAACATAAAGAAGGGCTTTCTATTCCATCAATAGGAACATAAAGAAGGGCGTTCTATGCCATCAATAGGAACATAAAGAAGGGCTTTCTATTCCATCAATAGGAATATAAAGAAGGGCCTTCTATTCCATCAATAGGAACATAAAGAAGGGCCTTCTATGCCATCAATAGGAACATAAAGAAGGGCTTTCTATTCCATCAATAGGAACATAAAGAACGGCCTTCTATTCCATCAATAGGAACATAAAGAAGGGCCTTCTATTCCATCAATAGGAACATAAAGAAGGGCCTTCTATTCCATCAATAGGAACATAAAGAAGGGCCTTCTATGCCGTCAATAGGAACATAAAATTTGACATACAAATTAGGATCTGGCTAAAAATACTTGAATCAGTTATAGAACCCATTGCCCTTTATGGTTGTGAGGTCTGGGGTCCGCTTACCAACCAATAATTCACAAAATGAGACAAACACCAAATTGAGACTCTACATGCAGAATTCTGCAAAAATGTCCTCCATGTACAACATAAAACATCAAATAATGCAGAGCGATACCCGCTAATGATCTAAATCTAGAAAAGAGCTGTTAAATTCTACAACCACCTAAAAGGAAGTGATTCCCAAACCTTCCATAACAAAGCCATC
The DNA here is from genome assembly GCF_018296145.1 of Oncorhynchus tshawytscha. Lineage (NCBI taxonomy): Eukaryota > Metazoa > Chordata > Actinopteri > Salmoniformes > Salmonidae > Oncorhynchus > Oncorhynchus tshawytscha. The sequence continues at coordinate 76,582,586 of NC_056435.1, forward strand.
ACCTACAGAGAGATGAACCTGGAGAAGAGTCCTCTAAGCAAGCTGGTCCTGGGGCTCTGTTCACAAACACAAACACACCCCACAGAGCCCTAAGACAGCAACATAATTACACCCAACCAAATCATGAGAAAACAAGGTGATAATTACTTGCCACATTGGAAAGCATTCACAAAAAAACAGAGCAATCTAGAATGTTATTTGCCCTAAACAGAGAGTACACAGTGGCAGAATACCTGACCACTGTGACTGACCCAAAATGAAGAAAAGCTTTGACTATTTACAGACTCAGTGAGCATAGCCTTGCTATTGAGAAAGGCCGCCATAGGCAGAACTGGCTCTCAAGGGAAGACAGTCTATGTGCACACTGCCCACAAAATGAGGTGGAAACTGAGTTGCACTTCCTAAACTCCTGCCCAATGTATGACCATATTAAAGAGACATATTTCCCTCAGATTACACAGATCCACAAAAAATTTGAAAACAAACTCAATTTTGATAAACTCCCATATATACTGGGTGAAATTTCACAGTGTGCCATCACAGCAGCAAGATTCGTGACCTGTTGCCACAGAAAAGGTCAACCAGTGAATAACAAACACCATTGTAAATACAACCCACATTTATGTTTATTTATTTCCCCTTTTGTACTTTAAACATTTGCACATCGTTACAATAGTGTATATATATAATATGACACTTGAAATGTCTTTATTCTTTTGGAACTTTTTGTGAGTGTAATGTTTACTGTTCCATTTTATTGTTTATTTCACGTTTGTTTATTATCTACTTCACTTGCTTTGGCATTGTTAACATATGTTTCCATGCCAATAAAGCCCCTTGAATTGAGAGAGAGAGCAACAGAGCTCAGAGAGAGCAGAGAGAGAGAGCAGAGAGAGAGCAGAGAGAGACAGCGGAGAGAGAGAGCGGAGAGAGACAGCGGAGAGAGAGCGGAGAGAGAGAGCAGAGAGAGAGCGGAGAGAGAGAGCAGAGAGAGAGCAGAGAGAGAGCGGAGAGAGACATCGGAGAGGGAGAGCAGAGAGAGACAGTGGAGAGAGAGAGGAATACAGAGGTACCCTCAGTGTGTCTACAAGCTCTGGTCTAAGAGCTGCTCCAGGGTTCTCCATTCTATTCAGTAGCTTCAAAACCTCTGAAAGTTCATGTTGGGATTGGAAGGTTCCAGAGGTTAAGGAGCAGGAGGACAGAGCCTAGCACTCTGGGGACCACTTTGCAGAGTCAAACCACACAGCTTGAGACACATGCATTAAAAGAGATTACATGATAAAAGACTCAGAAAAATGATTTTGTATAAAAACAGAAGACTAACTTAGTCTTTAGTAACAATCCAGTTTTTGAAGTGCATGGCTTAGTTGGTAGAGCACGGTCCTTGGGTTGTGGGTTCGATTCCCACGGAGGACCAGTATGAAAAACTATGAAAATGTATGCACTTGCTTTTGTAAGTCGCTCCGGATAAGATCGTATGATGAAATATATATATGTAAGTTACAAGTATAAAGTTTATCACCATATGAATATTACAGAAGTGGTGGGTGACAGTCTGTTCTGGGATGGTGTGTGTTTAGACAGTGTTAGAGGTGACGAAGACATATATCCGGGCCAGGAAGGTAGTGAAGGCTCCCTGTCTCAACAGGCTCTACAGTGTGTTAGAGGTGACGAAGACATATATCCGGGCCAGGAAGGTAGTGAAGGCTCCCTGTCTCAACAGACTCTACAGTGTGTTAGAGGTGATGAAGACATATATCCGGGCCAGGAAGGTAGTGAAGGCTCCCTGTCTCAACAGCTTCATTTCCACATCGATCAGGAAGTCTCTCGGCTGTGTCACCTGCCGCTGCAGGTATACCGCCCCCGTAAAACTGTTCAGCTTCCGCGTGGAGAAGTAGTTCTCCTCGTTACCGTGGGTGATGGAGATAGCAATGTTGTCTCCCCTGTAGGCGGGGGAGGGGCCAATCCTGAAGATCTGAGTGGGGATGACAATGTTGATCTGGAAGCTCAGCTGGTAGTAGGTGATTCTCAGAGGAGAGGTCTGGCAGTCTACAGAGTTAGCTGGACAACCACTGCGCTCACAACGACTGGAGAGAGAGAGAGAGTTAGGGTGAGAGAGAAAATGGTTTACAGTGAGAGGGTTAGAGAGAGAGATAGAGAGTTAGAGAGAGAGAGAGAGAGAGATGGTTAGAGAGAGAGAGAGAGAGAGAGAGAGAGAGGGGAGGGTTAGAGAGAGAGAGAGAGAGGGGGAGGGTTAGAGAGAGAGAGAGAGAGAGAGAGAGAGAGAGGGTTAGAGAGAGAGAGAGAGAGAGAGAGAGAGAGAGAGAGAGAGAGGGTTAGAGTGAGAGAGAGGGTTAGAGAGAGAGAGAGAGAGAGAGAGGGTTAGAGAGAGAGAGAGAGGGTTAGAGAGAGAGGGGGGGTTAGAGAGAGAGAGAGAGAGGGTTAGATAGAGAGAGAGAAAGGGTTAGAGAGAGAGAGGGTTAGAGAGAGACAGAGAGAGACAGAGAGAGAGAGGGAGAGAGAGGGGGTTAGAGAGAGACAGAGAGAGAGTGAGGGTTAGAGAGAGAGAGAGAGAGAGGGTTAGAGAAGAGACAGAGAGAGGGTTAGAGAGAGAGAGAGAGAGAGAGAGAGAGAGAGGGGGGGGTTAGAGAGAGAGAGAGGGGGGGTTAGAGAGAGAGAGGGGGTTAGAGAGAGAGAGAGAGAGAGAGAGAGAGGGTTAGAGAGAGAGAGAGGGTTAGAGAGAGAGAGAGGGTTAGAGAGTGAGAGAGGGTTAGAGAGTGAGAGAGAGAGGGTTAGAGAGAGAGAGAGGGGGTTAGAGAGAGAGAGAGGGGGTTAGAGAGAGAGAGAGAGAGGGTTAGAGAGAGAGGGTTAGAGAGAGAGGGTTAGAGAGAGAGAGAGGGTTAGAGAGAGAGAGAGGGTTAGAGAGAGAGAGAGAGGGTTAGAGAGAGAGAGAGAGAGAGGGGGTTAGAGAGAGAGGGTTAGAGAGAGAGAGAGGGGGGTTAGAGAGAGAGGGTTAGAGAGAGAGAGAGAGGGGGTTAGAGAGAGAGGGTTAGAGAGAGAGGGTTAGAGAGAGAGAGAGGGTTAGAGAGAGAGAGGGTTAGAGAGAGAGAGAGAGGGTTAGAGAGAGAGAGAGAGGGGGTTAGAGAGAGAGAGAGGGTTAGAGAGTGAGTGAGTGAGTGAGTGAGTGAGTGAGTGAGTGAGTGAGTGAGTGAGTGAGTGAGTGAGTGTGTTGTACTCACGTATCTGAGACCTTTCTGTAATATGGAGGGCAGGAGAAAGAGAGACACCTGTACCCTCCCTGGACGTTGGAGCAGGTCTGTTCTGTAGAGCAGTTATGAACTCCTGTTGTGCACTCATCAATATCTACGACAGACAGACAGACTCATCAATATCTACGACAGACAGACAGACTCATCAATATCTACGACAGACAGACAGACTCATCAATATCTACGACAGACAGACAGACAGACTCATCAATATCTACGACAGACAGACAGACAGACTCATCAATATCTACGACAGACAGACAGACTCATCAATATCTACGACAGACAGACAGACAGACAGACTCATCAATATCTAAGACAGACAGACAGACTCATCAATATCTACGACAGACAGACAGACTCATCAATATCTACGACAGACAGACAGACTCATCAATATCTACGACAGACAGACAGACAGACTCATCAATATCTACGACAGACAGACTCATCAATATCTACGACAGACAGACTCATCAATATCTACGACAGACAGACTCATCAATATCTACGACAGACAGACTCATCAATATCTACGACAGACAGACTCATCAATATCTACGACAGACAGACTCATCAATATCTACGACAGACAGACTCATCAATATCTACGACAGACAGACTCATCAATATCTACGACAGACAGACTCATCAATATCTAAGACAGACAGACTCATCAATATCTAAGACAGACAGACTCATCAATATCTAAGACAGACAGACTCATCAATATCTAAGACAGACAGACTCATCAATATCTAAGACAGACAGACTCATCAATATCTAAGACAGACAGACAGACAGACAGACAGACAGACAGACAGACAGACAGACAGACAGACAGACAGACAGACAGACAGACAGGCAGACAGACAGACAGACTCATCAATATCTACGACAGACAGACAGACAGACTCATCAATATCTACGACAGACAGACTCATCAATATCTACGACAGACAGACTCATCAATATCTACGACAGACAGACTCATCAATATCTACGACAGACAGACTCATCAATATCTAAGACAGACAGACTCATCAATATCTACGACAGACAGACTCATCAATATCTAAGACAGACAGACAGATCAATATCTAAGACAGACAGACAGATCAATATCTAAGACAGACAGACAGATCAATATCTAAGACAGACAGACAGATCAATATCTAAGACAGACAGACAGATCAATATCTAAGACAGACAGACAGATCAATATCTAAGACAGACAGACAGATCAATATCTAAGACAGACAGAGAGATCAATATCTAAGACAGACAGACAGACAGACAGACAGACAGACAGACAGACAGACAGACAGACAGACAGACAGACAGACAGACAGACAGACAGACAGACAGACAGACAGACAGACAGACAGACAGACAGACAGACAGACAGACAGACAGACAGACAGACAGATGGTACTGACCACTGTGACCACTGTGATAGCTCAACCCATAAGGACATGAATAGGGATATAGAACAGCCCTGTATATAAAGTGTGTGAGACCATGGGTGATGTCAGTCCGTACCTCTGCAGGTGTGTCCGGTGGTTGACATGGTGTATCCATTAGGGGGACAGGCACACTGATAGCTACCTGGGATGTTCACACACTGGAACACACACAGGTTGCCAATACTCTGGGAACACTCATCAATATCTGCAATAGAGAAACATGTCAATACAAACACACAGGCTATTGGTAACATGGTGGTAGAGCTGTCATGGTGTGATACCTTCACAGGTGTGTCCGTCTTCCTTCAGATAGAAGCCCTGTCTGCAGTAACATTGGTAGGACCCATAGATGTTAGCACACTCCTGACCACACGGACTAGAGTCACACTCATTCAGATCTGAGAAAGCGAGAACGAGAAAGAGATTAACAACACGTCTGCCCAGATCAAGGGAATGCTGTGCTCTGTAATGATGTGTACGAATGTGCATGAGTCCTCTGGATGCTATTTCTCCTCAGAGCTCCCCAGGCTCAGCCACCAAGGCAAAGTCACACAGCAAAGTCCTTGAAATCAAATCTATAAACCTTGGGTAATGAACAGGTTCATCAACCAAGGACAAGTCACTCAGCCAACTTGGATTGGAAAACCCACCACCGGCCCTGGTGATAGGCCCAGGCCGATAGTTGTCAAGTTTCTGGGGTTCAAAGACAAGGTAGCTGTTCTGGAACAAGCCAAGAACTTGAGAGGAACATATATCTTCCTCAACGAGGACTATCCTGAAGCTGCCATTTCTGAGACTCACTTAGATAATTAATTTGATGATACAGCAGTAGCAATACAAGGATATAATATCTATAGAAGAGATGGGAATGCTTATGGGGCAGGTTTTGCTGCCGACACAGAGCCCCGCCGATCCATCATGACTGGTCTGCCAATGTAACCACCCGAGGGGGTTTCAACAGACGTCCCCCTGAGGCCAATCTGCTAGCCCCGGCCTGCTAGCTGTCTGAATCGCTGTGCCTCCAGCTCGCCTAGCTACTCACTGGACCCTATGATCACTCGGCTACACATGCCTCTCCCTAATGTCAATATGCCTCGTCTATTGCTGTTTTGGTTAGAAATGTTTGCCTTATTTCACTGTGCATCGTACACTGTAGAGTCTCCCACTCTGCTCAATATGCCTTAGCTAGCCCTGGGAGGCTTGGTGATTTTGTTGGCTGGGTGGCTTGGTGATTTGGGTGGCTTGGTGACTTGTTTGGCTGGGTGATTTGGTGACTTGTTTGGCTGGGTGATTTGGTGACTTGTCCTTGGTGACAGTTGGTATTTTTGGTATTTTATTAGGATCCCCATTAGCTGTTGCCTATATATCAATGCATACACACAAACTATCTAGTTCAAATAGGGGAGAGGCGTTGTGCCGCAAGGTGTTGCTTTATCTGTTTTTTTAAACCAGGTTTGCTGTTTATTTGAGCAATATGAGATGAAGGGAGTTCCATGCAATACGGGCTCTATATAATACTGTACATTTTCTTTAATTTGTTCTGGATTAAACAGGTGGCACTGTGAAAGACTACGTCTAGTTTGCTGAGTAGAGTGTTGGGGTCTATTTTGTAAATGACATCGCCGAAGTCAAGGATCGGTAGGATAGTCACAACCATCAAATGTATACAAACAGGCTTCGTGAAACACGAGAGAAAACGCACTCAAGCCTAGTGCATACAAAAATACATATCACACAAACAATCTTGCACAAAGACATGAGGGGGAACAAATACATGTAGATTGATTGGGGAATGAAAACCAGGTGTGCAGGGAACAAGACAAAACAAATGGATACATGAAAAATGGAGTGGCGATGGCTAGAAAGTCGGTGACGTCGGCTGCCGAACAAGGAGAGGAGCCACGGAAGGAGTGTTGTATGGCGTTGAAGCTCGTTTGGAGGTTTGTTAGCACAGTGTCCAAAGAAGGGCCAGATGTATACAGAATGGTGTCGTTTGTGTAGAGGTGGATCAGAGAATCACCAACAGATAGAGCAACATCATTGATGTATACAGAGAAAGGAGTCGGCCCGAGAATTGAACCCTGTGGCACCCCCATAGAGACTACCAGAGGTCTGGACAACAGGCCCTCTGATTTGACACACTGAACTCTATCTAAGAAGTAGTTGGTGAACCAGGCGAGGCAGTCATTTGAGAAGCCAAGGCTGTTGAGTCTGCCGATAAGAATGCGGTGATTGACAAAGTCGAAAGCCTTGGCCAGGTCGATGAAGATGGCTGCTCAGTACTAACTTTTATCGATGGCGGTTATGATATCGTTTAGTACCTTGAGCGTGGCTGAGGTGCACCCATGACCAGCTCGGAAACCAGATTGCATATTGGAGAAGGTACGGTGGAATTCGAAACGGTCAGTGATCTGTTTATTAACTTGGCTTTCGAATATTTTAGAAAGGCAGGGCAGGATGGAAATAGGTCTGTAACAGTTTGGGTCTAGAGGCAGGGCAGGGCAGGGTAGGGCAGGATGGAAATAGGTCTGTAACAGTTTGGGTCTAGAGGCAGGGCAGGGCAGGGTAGGGCAGGATGGATATAGGTCTGTAACAGTTTGGGTCTAGAGGCAGGGCAGGGCAGGGCAGGGCAGGGCAGGATGGATATAGGTCTGTAACAGTTTGGGTCTAGAGGCAGGGCAGGGCAGGGCAGGATGGATATAGGTCTATAACAGTTTGGGTCTAGAGGCAGGGCAGGGCAGGGCAGGATATAGGTCTATAACAGTTTGGGTCTAGAGGCAGGGCAGGGCAGGATGGTCTGTAATAGTCTGGGTCTAGAGTGTCACCGCCTTTGAAGAGGGGGATGACCTCGGCAGCTTTCCAATCTTTAGGGATCTCAGATGACACGAAAGAGAGGTTGAATAGGCTAGTAATAGGGGTCTCAAATTTTGGCGGATATTTTTAGAAAGAGAGGGTCCAGATTGTCTAGCCCAGCTGATATCTAGGGATCCGGATTTTGCCGTTTTTTCAGAACATCAGCTGTCTGGATTTGGGTGAAGGAGAAGCAGGGGGGCAAGTTGCTGCAGGGCATTCTGATGTTGGCCAGGTTAGGAGTAGCCAGGTGGAAAGCATGGCCAGCTGTGGAAAAATGCTTATTGAAATGATTGATTCTCGTAGATTTATGTTTCCTTTCCTCAGTGCAGTGGGCAGCTGGGAGGAGGTGCTCTTATTCTCCATGGACTTTACAGTGTCCCAAAACTTTTTAGAATTAGTGCTACAGGAAGCACATTTCTGTTTGAAAAAGCTAGCCTTAGCTTTCCTAACTGACAGAGTATATTGGTTCCTGACTTCCCTGAAAAGTTGCATATCGCGGGGGCTATTCGATGCTAATGCAGAACGCCACAGGATATTTTTGTCCTGGTCAAGGGCAGTCAAGTGTGGGGTGAACCAAGGGCTATATCTGTTTGGAATGAGACTAATGTGAGGTAAAATAAATAATTAATTAATCAGAAGACTATTGATCAGATATGAAAATATCTGAAAGGTTATATTGGGAAATTATAACTTTGTAATATGAATATTTTCCTTTGTGCCCCGACTTCCTAGTTAATTACGGTTACATGATTAATCAGTCGAATCGCGTAATACTAATTACAGAGAATCTTTGATAAAACTAAGTCTTCAATTTAATGATAGTAAAGACAAGACACTTCACAGTACAACATGCAGTTCTGAAGTACAACATGCAGTTCTGAAGTACCTTCACAGTACAACATGCAGTTCTGAAGTACCTTCACAGTACAACATGCAGTTCTGAAGTACCTTCACAGTACAACATGCAGTTCTGAAGTACCTTCACAGTACAACATGCAGTTCTGAAGTACCTTCACAGTACAACATGCAGTTCTAAAGTACAACATGCAGTTCTGAAGTACCTTCACAGTACAACATGCAGTTCTGAAGTACAACATGCAGTTCTGAAGTACCTTCACAGTACAACATGCAGTTCTGAAGTACAACATGCAGTTCTGAAGTACCTTCACAGTACAACATGCAGTTCTGAAGTATCTTCACAGTACTACATGCAGTTCTGACGTACCTCCACAGTATTACATGTATTTCTGAAGTACCTTCACAGTAGTTCTGAAGTGCTTCCACAGTATTAGTTCTGTCACAGTTGTCTTACCTTCACAGTTCTTCCCGTCGAAGGCGAGAGAGAAGCCTGCTGTACAGGAACACTGGTAGGATCCTGGACTGTTCTCACACGTCTGAGCACATAGCCTGCCGGGGTAGCTCCAACACTCATTCACATCTAGAGAGGAGAGGAGAGGAGAGGAGATTAGAGAAGGGGAGAGAGGAAGGTTTGTGAGGAGGGGAGAGGAGGGGAGAGGAGAGTAGAGGGGGAGAAGAGAGGAGAGGAGGAGAGAGTAGAGAGAGGAGGGGAGAGTAGAGTAGAGGTCGAGAGAGAGGAGAGGAGAGTAGAGGATGAGAGAGAGGAGAGGAGAGTAGAGGACGAGAGAGAGGAGAGGAGAGTAGAGGATGAGAGAGAGGAGAGGAGGAGGGGAGCGTAGAGGACGAGAGAGAGGAGGGGTCAGGTTAGCGTAATAGAGAGGTATAGAGGTGTGTGTGTGTGTGTGTGTGAGTGTGTGTGTGTGTTTGTGTGTGTGTGTGTGTGTTACCTACCGCTGCAGACCTGGCGTAGTGCATCGTACAGGTAGCCTGTTTGACAGTCACAGCGGTAGCTACCAGGGAGGTTATGACAGATCTGGCCCTCACCACACCCATGGTTACCTGTCTGACATTCATCCACATCTACACAGGGAAGAGAGTCGACACTTCAGGAACTGACACTGCTCTCTCTTTCTCTCTGTATTTGTCTTTGTCTCTCAATTCGAAGGGCTTTATTGGCATGTCATACATATGTTTACAAAGCAGGTCAAATAAGCAATAAACAAAAATGAAATCAACAATAACAAATGAAAACAGAATATTTCTCTCACAAGAGAGGCATTTCAAATGATATACTGTATTGTTGTCTTTGTACAGTGCTGTAACAATGTGCAACTAGTTGCAGTACGAAAGAGAAGATAAATAAACAGAGGAATATAGGTTGTATTTATAATGGTGTTTGTTCTGGTTGCCCTGGCAACAGGTCACACATCATGCTGCTGTGATTGCACACTGGTATTTCACATAATAGATATGGGAGTTTATCCAAATTGGATTTGTTTTTTCAAATTCTTTGTGGGTCTGTGTAATCTGAGGGAAATATGTGTGTCTAATATGGTCATACATTTGGCAGGAGGTTAGGAAGCGCAGCTCAGTTTCCACCTCATTCTGTGGGCAGTGGACACAGCCTGTCTTCTCTTGAGAGCCAGGTCTGTTTATGGCAGTGGTCACCAACGTTTTCTGAGTCAAGATCTCTTTCTGAGTCAAAATGCATGCCAAGATCTACCACTCTGATATTTTATTAACATGACTTAAAAAATGTAAGCCTATGCAACATTAACCAATTAAAAACAGTTCTGTAGCAATGAGGTTTGTACAGTAGTAGGCTATAGGCCCAATACATTATCACTGCATATTGACTATACTCAGTAGGCTATAGGCCCAATACATTATCACTGCACATTGGCTATACTCAGTAGGCTATAGGCCCAATACATTATCACTGCATATTGGCTATACTCAGTAGGCTATAGGCCCAATACATTATCACTGCATATTGGCTATATTCAGTAGGCTATAGACCCAATACATTATCCCTGCATATTGGCTATGCACAGTAGGTTATAGGCCCAATACATTATCACTGCATATTGGCTATACTCAGTAGGCTATGGGCCCAATACATTATCACTGCATATTGGCTATACTCAGAAGGCTATAGGCCCAATACATTATCACTGCATATTAGCTATGCTCAGTAGGCCATAGGCCCAATACATTATCCCTGCATATTGGCTATGCTCAGTAGGTTATAGACCAAATACATTATCACTGCATATTGGCTATGCACAGTAGGTTATAGGCCCAATACATTATCACTGCATATTGGCTATACTCAGTAGGCTATAGGCCCAATACATTATCACTGCATATTGGCTATATTCAGTAGGCTATAGGCCCAATACATTATCACTGCATATTGGCTATGCTCAGTAGGCCATAGGCCCAATACATTATCACTGCATATTGGCTATGCACAGTAGGCCATAGGCCCAATACATTATCACTGCATATTGGCTATGCACAGTAGGCCATAGGCCCAATACATTATCACTGCATATTGGCTATGCACAGTAGGTTATAGGCCCAATACATTATCACTGCATATTGGCTATACTCAGTAGGCTATAGGCCCAATACATTATCACTGTATATTGGCTATGCTCAGTAGGCCATAGGCCCAATACATTATCCCTGCATATTGGCTATGCTCAGTAGGTTATAGACCCAATACATTATCACTGCATATTGGCTGTGCACAGTAGGTTATAGGCCCAATACATTATCACTGCATATTGGCTATACTCAGTAGGCTATAGGCCCAATACATTATCACTGCATATTGGCTATGCTCAGTAGGCCATAGGCCCAATACATTATCCCTGCATATTGGCAATGCCCAGTAGATTATAGACCCAATACATTATCACTGCATATTGGCTATGCTCAGTAGGCCATAGGCCCAATACATTATCCTGCATATTGGCTAATGCCCAGTAGGCTATAGACCCAATACATTATCACTGCATATTGGCTGTGCACAGTAGGTTATAGGCCCAATACATTATCACTGCATATTGGCTATACTCAGTAGGCTATAGGCCCAATACATTATCACTGCATATTGGCTATGCACAGTAGGCCATAGGCCCAATACATTATCACTGCATATTGGCTATGCACAGTAGGTTATAGGCCCAATACATTATCACTGCATATTGGCTATACTCAGTAGGCTATAGGCCCAATACATTATCACTGCATATTGGCTATGCTCAGTAGGCCATAGGCCCAATACATTATCCCTGCATATTGGCAATGCCCAGTAGATTATAGACCCAATACATTATCACTGCATATTGGCTGTGCACAGTAGGTTATAGGCCCAATACATTATCACTGCATATTGGCTATACTCAGTAGGCTATAGGCCCAATACATTATCACTGCATATTGGCTATACTCAGTAGGCTATAGGCCCAATACATTATCACTGCATATTGGCTATACTCAGTAGGCTATAGGCCCAATACATTATCACTGCATATTGGCTATGCTCAGTAGGCCATAGGCCCAATACATTATCCCTGCATATTGGCTATGCTCAGTAGGTTATAGACCCAATACATTATCACTGCATATTGGCTGTGCACAGTAGGTTATAGGCCCAATACATTATCACTGCATATTGGCTATAGTCAGTAGGCTATAGGCCCAATACATTATCACTGCATATTGGCTATACTCAGTAGGCTATAGGCCCAATACATTATCACTGCATATTAGCTATGCTCAGTAGGCCATAGGCCCAATACATTATCCCTGCATATTGGCTATGCTCAGTAGGTTATAGACCCAATACATTATCACTGCATATTGGCTATGCACAGTAGGTTATAGGCCCAATACATTATCACTGCATATTGGCTATAGTCAGTAGGCTATAGGCCCAATACATTATCACTGCATATTGGCTATACTCAGTAGGCCATAGGCCCAATACATTATCACTGCATATTGGCTATACTCAGTAGGCCATAGGCCCAATACATTATCACTGCATATTGGCTATACTCAGTAGGCTATAGGCCCAATACATTATCACTGCATATTGGCTATACTCAGTAGGCTATAGGCCCAATACATTATCACTGCATATTGGCTATACTCAGTAGGCTATAGGCCCAATACATTATCACTGCATATTGGCTATGCTCAGTAGGCCATAGGCCCAATATATTATCCCTGCATATTGGCTATGCTCAGTAGGTTATAGACCCAATACATTATCCTTGCATATTGGCTATGCTCAGTAGGCTATAGGCCCAATACATTATCCCTGCATATTGGCTATGCTCAGTAGGCTATAGACCCAATACATTATCCCTGCATATTGGCTATGCTCAGTAGGCTATAGACCCAGTACATTATCCCTGCATATTGGCTACTTTCGTGCATTTTGCCAGCAGCTCTTCGTTGTGCGTCAAGCATTGCGCTGTTTATGACTTCAAGCCTATCAACTCTTGAAATGAGGCTGGTGTAACCGAAGTGAAATGGCTAGCTAGTTAGCGCGTGCTAATAGCTTTTCAAACGTCACTTGCTCTGAGCCTTCTAGTAGTTGTTCCCCTTGCTCTGAATGGGTAACGCTGCTTCGATGGTGGCTGTTGTTGTTGAGTTGCTGGTTCGAGCCCAGGGAGGAGCGAGGAGAGGGACGGACAATATACTGTTACACTGGCAATACTAAAGTGCCTATAAGAACATCCAATAGTCAAAGGTTAATGAAATACAAATGGTATAGAGGGAAATAGTCCTATAATTCCTACATCCTAAAACTTCTTACCTGGGAATATTGAAGACTCATGTTAAAAGGAACCACCGGCTTTCAAATGCTCTCATGTTCTGAGCAAGGAACTGAAACGTTAGCTTTCTTACATGGCACATATTGCACTTTTACTTTCTTCTCCAACACTTTGTTTTTGCATTATTTAAACCAAATTGAACATGTTTCATTATTTACTTGAGGCTAAATTGATTTTATTAATGTTTCATATTAAGTTAAAATAAGTGTTCATTCAGTATTGTTGTAATTGTCATTATTACAAATAAATAAATACAAATCGGCCGATTAATCGGTATCGGCTTTTTTGGTCCTCCAATATTCGGTATCAGTATCGGCGTTGAAAAATCATAATTGGACGAAACTACTGGCAAACAGCTCGGATACCCATGCACACCCCGCAAGACATGCCACCAGAGGTCTCTTCACTGTCCCAAGTCCAGAACAGACTATGGGAGGCGCACAGTACTTCATAGAGCCATGACTACATGGAACTCTATTCCACGTCAATTAACTGACACAAGCAGTAAAATTAGATTTTAAAAAACAGATTAAAAAAATACCTTATGGAACAGCAGGGACTGTAAAGCAACAAACATTGGAGTCGGTCCTTGTGCGAGCGGCGTTCGGCGGTCGACGTCACCGGCCTTCTAGCCATCAATGATCCACTTTTCATTTTCCATTTGTTTTGTCGTTGTTTCTTTACACACCTAGTTTCAATTCCCCCATTACATGTTCATTATTTAACCCTCTGGTGTCCCCCATGTTTGTTTTACTGTATCTGATGTCTGGTATTATTGTTACCGGGTATTGTTTACGCTGTTTATTTTGTGGTATCGGTATTTTTCCAGCACCATAGTATTGTGTTTATACTGGTGTTTTCTTAAATGAAATACCTTGTCCACGCATCTCAGCTCTCCTGCGCCTGACTCCTTGTGTCCAGACAGACTGGTGTCCAGACAGACTGGTGTCCAGACAGACTGGTGTCCAGACAGACTGGTGTCCAGGCAGACTGCGGTCCAGACAGACTGCGGTCCAGACAGACTGCGGTCCAGGCAGACTGCGGTCCAGGCAGACTGCGGTCCAGGCAGACTGCGGTCCAGATAGACTGCGGTCCAGACAGACTGCGGTCCAGACAGACTGCGGTCCAGACAGACTGCTGTCCAGGCAGACTGCGGTCCAGACAGACTGCGGTCCAGACAGACTGCGGTCCAGGCAGACTGCGGTCCAGGCAGACTGCGGTCCAGGCAGACTGCGGTCCAGATAGACTGGTGTCCATGCGGATGCTGAACATCACAGTATAGGTTTTATCTGACTATTTTGAGACGTATAGCTGCAGCCATAGCATATAGGCTTATGTTTACATTGTATAGCCAAAGATAATTGTATAATATTGTGAGGACTGGACTCATTACCAGGCAGCAGAGCCAAAGCTCAGTGTTATATTTTTATTATTTTCTACATTTCATATTTTCTACAATTTCTTATTTATGTTCATGTTAATATTCACTTATCTTAAGATTTGATAGAAAATATTCTATTCAATTAATGTTGTTTGTTTATACCTCATTCTGTTCTGTATAGGTCTACTTATTCTTAGACCGACAGATGGAGCAATCTTAGACCGACAGATGGAGCAATCTTAGACCGACAGATGGAGCAATCTTAGACCGACAGATGGAGCAATCTTAGACCGACAGATGGAGCATTCTTAGACCGACAGATGGAGCAATCTTAGACCGACAGATGGAGCAATCTTAGACCGACAGATGGAGCAATCTTAGAGCAATCTTAGACCGACAGATGGAGCAATCTTAGACCGACAGATGGAGCAATCTTAGACCGACAGATGGAGCAATCTTCTTAGACCGAGACCGACAGATGGAGCAATCTTAGACCGAGACCGACAGATGGAGCATTCTTAGACCGACAGATGGAGCAATCTTAGACCGACAGATGGAGCAATCTTAGACCGACAGATGGAGCAATCTTAGACCGACAGATGGAGCAATCTTAGACCGACAGATGGAGCAATCTTAGACCGACAGGTGGAGCAATCTTAGACCGACAGATGGAGCAATCTTAGACCGACAGATGGAGCATTCTTAGACCGACAGATGGAGCATTCTTAGACCGACAGATGGAGCATTCTTAGACCGACAGATGGAGCAATCTTAGACCGACAGATGGAGCATTCTTAGACCGACAGATGGAGCAATCTTGGAGATTCAGACACAGATGGAGCAATCTTAGACCGACAGATGGAGCAATCTTAGACCGACAGATGGAGCATTCTTAGACCGACATATGGAGCATTCTTAGACCGACAGATGGAGCATTCTTAGACCGACAGATGGAGCATTCTTAGACCGACAGATGGAGCATTCTTAGACCGACAGATGGAGCATTCTTAGACCGACAGATGGAGCAAACTGTTTTAAAAGGAGGGAGGATTGCAGTGGGAGCACAGGGATTGTCAGGCGTGACTGTTGGGCAATGGCAAATGTTTTACATGGCTCATGGGTGAGGTAGGAGGGCCGCTTAGCAGAGGGCCCCAGGGAGGTCAGGACTGGCTCTAATATATTTTACTATACTCTAAAAATAAAAAGGCAAACTTATCAAAACTCTTTACTAGACTCGTTCATTACAGCTGCAGTGCTGGATGTAGTGTGAGTGGAAGTAGGGAGAAGGCAGTTTATGGTTTATAAAAGTGTTGAACAGTGTTGACAGTATTGAATAACTACTTTAACATCAACTTACAGCAAAGAGCTGCTGTTTTTATTTATTATTTTATTTTTTGAATATCCCGTCATGGCTTTAAAAGTTTTGAAATCTAACAGTATCAACTTTGCTGCGCATTCAATGCTTCTTTTTTACAGTCTATGGGTCAAGGAAACTGTACAGACAGTTTCTGATCTGAAATATCTAATTGGCCAGCTGTAGGTCTGTAGGTGAACCTGATTGGCTCTCTGGGCCTGCCGGGTAGGCAGAATTCTACCTTCAGACACATGAAATGATTCAAAATAGGTAGTAGGTGCACCTCCCATCAACAGGGCTGTTGAATCAAGTGCACCTACCGCCAACAGCACCAGGGCTGTTGAATCAAGTGCACCTACCGCCAACAGCACCAGGGCTGTTGAATCAAGTGCACCTACCGCCAACAGCACCAGGGCTGTTGAATCAAGTGCACCTACCGCCAACAGCACTAGGGCTGTTGAATCAAGTGCACCTACCGCCAACAGCACCAGGGCTGTTGAATCAAGTGCACCTACCGCCAACAGCACCAGGGCTGTTGAATCAAGTGCACCTACCGCCAACAGCACCAGGGCTGTTGAATCAACAGCACCAGGGCTGCACCTACCGCCAACAGCACCAGGGCTGTTGAATCAAGGGCTGCACCTACCGCCAACAGCACCAGGGCTGTTGAATCAAGTGCACCTACCGCCAACAACACCAGGGCTGTTGAATCAAGTGCACCTACCGCCAACAGCACCAGGGCTGTTGAATCAAGTGCACCTACCGCCAACAGCACCAGGGCTGTTGAATCAAGTGCACCTACCGCCAACAGCACCAGGGCTGTTGAATCAAGTGCACCTCCCGCCAACAGCACCAGGGCTGTTGAATCAAGTGCACCTACCGCCAACAGCACCAGGGCTGTTGAATCAAGTGCACCTACCGCCAACAGCACCAGGGCTGTTGAATCAAGTGCACCTACCGCCAACAGCACCAGGGCTGTTGAATCAAGTGCACCTACCGCCAACAGCACGAAACAAATAACAAAAATAGGAATGCAAGGCTTTATTGTTTTTTACAGAAATTTTTGGTGATCGACTAGATCGACCGGTTGGTGACACCACGTAACCAATCACAGATCACCACACCACACAACACATCTCAACACACCACACAACTCACCATACCATAACTTACCGATGCAGCGTGTTCCATCAGGGCTGGAGTGGTATCCCTGACTACACATGATAACCTTCCTCTGACAGGTATAGGAGCCCACAGTGTTGATACAGTGAAAACCAGCACTGCACGGATCAGATAGACTACTGCACTCATTAATATCTGGAGGGAGATGGAGAGAGACAGGAGGGAGGGAGGGAGGGGTGGGGAGAGAGAGGAGGGAGGGAGAGAGAGGGAGGGTGGGGAGAGAGAGGGAGGGTGGGAAGAGAGAGAGAGGGTGGGGAGAGAGAGGGAGGGTGGGGAGAGAGAGACACGGAGAGATAGGGGATAGGGGAGTGGGGTTGGGGAGAGAGGCAGGGTGGGGATAGAGGGGGAGGGTGGGGAGAGAGGGGGAAGGGTGGGGAGAGGGGGTGGGAAGAGAGAGGGAGGGTGGGATGAGAGAGGGGGAGAGCAAGAGGAGGGTGGGGAGAGAGAGAGAGGGAGGGTGGGGAGAGAGAGAGGGAGGGTGGGGAGAGAGAGGGGGAGAGAGAGAGGAGAGGGGAGGGAGGGAGGGTGGGGAGGGAGGGAGGGAAGGAGGGAGGGAGGGGAGAGAGAGAGAGGGAGAGGGAGAGGAGGGTGGGGGAGAGGAGGGTGGGGAGAGAGAGGAGGGAGAGGGAGAGGAGGGTGGGGAGGGAGGGAGGGAAGGAGGGAGGGGAGAGAGAGGGGGAGGGGTGGGGAGAAAGAGAGGGGGAGGGGTGGGGAGAAAGAGAGAGAGAGGGTGGGGAGAGAGGGGAGAGACAGGTAGGGTGGGGAGAGACAGGGGAGGGTGGGGAGAGAGGGAGGGTGGGTTCAATCCAACAGACACAATGTAGTTCACTGTATGTCCACTTGGAGTCATTAGAGGTCTCTCTCACCGATTCAGTTTCCACGTACCCTGAGTGAATCCAGTGAGACATTTCTGTTGCCCCTAACCACACATCTAGGATCAAATCCCCAAGCACCAACACATAATCTCAACCATTAGGAGAATAGCAGGCTTCTGACCCTGAATCAGATGTGATGGCTTACCAATGCAGTTTCCATGTGAGTCCTGGGTGAAGCCGGTGAGACATCTCTGTTTAGGGTTACACAGGAAGGAGCCCTCCGTGTTCTCACACTCAAACCTTTGACCACAGTTGTGGCTGCGCACCATACACTCATCAATATCTGGAGGAGAGGAGACACCATACACTCATCAATATCTGGAGGAGAGAAGACACCATACACTCATCAATATCTGGAGGAGAGAAGACACCATACACTAATCAATATCTGGAGGAGAGAAGACACCATACACTCATCAATATCTGGAGGAGAGAAGACACCATACACTCATCAATATCTGGAGGAGAGAAGACACCAATATCACTCATTACTATCTGGAGGAGAGGAGACACTCATCAATATCACTCACTCAATATCTGGAGGAGAGGAGACACCATACACTCATCAATATCTGGAGGAGAGAAGACACCATACACTCATCAATATCTGGAGGAGAGGAGACACCATACACTCATCAATATCTGGAGGAGAGGAGACACCATACATTCATCAATATCTGGAGGAGAGAAGACACCATACACTTATCAATATTTGGAGGAGAGGAGACACCATACACTCATCAATATCTGGAGGAGAGGAGACACCATACACTCATTACTATCTGGAGGAGAGGAGATGAGACAAGATCATTTAGGGCTGAATCCCCATTTCAAATTAAGTTTCCAAATGACATCAATGCATGACTAAGTGAAAATTAGTTAGGATTTGCCCCTTAGACAGTTAATTCAGCAGCATGTAACCCTTCTGAGGAGACCTCCCACACATGCGGTGACCTCACCCATTACAACCAGCATGTCCAGAGATACAACCTCTCTTATCATCACCCAGTGCCTGGGCTTACCTCCGCTTTACCCGCACCCCACCATACCCCTATCTGCGCATGTGATGTGGAGGTAAATCCAGGCCCTGCATGTCCCCAGGCACCCTCATTTGTTGACTTCTGTGATCGAAAAAGCCTTGGTTTCATGCATGTCAACATCAGAAGCCTCCTCCCTAAGTTTGTTGTACTCACTGCTTTAGCACACTCTGCTAACCCTGATGTCCTTGCTGTATCTGAATCCTGGCTCAGGAAGGCCACCAAAAATTCTGAGATTTCCATACCCAACTATAACATTTCCCGTCAAGATAGAACTGCCAAAGGGGGCGGAGTTGCAGTCTACTGCAGAGATAGCCTGCAAAGTAATGTCATACTTTCCAGGTCCATACCCAAACAGTTCGAACTACTAATTTTAAAAATTACTCTCTCCAAAAATAAGTCTCTCACTGTTGCCGCCTGCTACCGACCCCCCTCAGCTCCCAGCTGTGCCCTGGACACCATTTGTGAATTAATCGCCCCCATCTAGCTTCAGAGTTTGTTCTGTTAGGTGACCTAAACTGGGATACGCTTAACACCCCGGCAGTCCTACAATCTAAGCTAGATGCCCTCAATCTCACACAAATCATCAAGGAACCCACCAGGTACAACCCTAAATCTGTAAACAAGGACACCCTCATAGACTTTATCCTGACCAACTGGCCCTCCAAATACACCTACGCTGTCTTCAATCAGGATCTCAGCGATCACTGCCTCATTGCCTGTATCCGCTACGGGTCCGCAGTCAAACGACCACCCCTAATCACTGTCAAACGCTCCCTAAAACACTTCTGCGAGCAGGCCTTTCTAATCGATCTGGCCCGGGTATCCTGGAAGGATATTGACCTCATCCCGTCGGTTGAGGATGCCTGGTCATTCTTTAAAAGTAACTTCCTCACCATCTTAGATAAGCATGCACTGTTCAGAAAATGCAGAACTAAGAACAGATATAGCCCTTGGTTCACTCCAGACCTTACTGCCCTCGACCAGCTCAAAACATCCTGTGGCGGACTGCAATAGCCTCGAATAGTCCCCGCTATATGCAACTGTTCAGGGAAGTCAGGAACCAATACACGCCGTCAGTCAGGAAAGCTTTTTCAAGCAGAAATTTGCATTCTGTAGCTCTAACTACAAAAAGTTCTGGGACACTGTAAAGTCAATGCAGAACAAGAGCACCTCCTCCCAGCTGCCCGCTGCAATGAGGCTAGGTAACACGGTCACCACTGATAAATCGATGATAATCGAAAACTTCAACAAGCATTTCTAAACGGCTGGCCATGGCTTCCTCCTGGCTACTCCAACCTCGGCCAACAGCTCCGCCTCCCCCCGCAGCTACTCGCCCAAGCCTCCCCAGTTCCTCCTTATCCAAATCCAGATAGCAGATGTTCTGAAAGAGCTGCAAAACCTGGACCCGTACAAATCAGCTGGTCTTGACAATCTGGACCATCTATTTCTGAAACTATCCGCCGCCATTGTCGCAACCCCTATTACCAGCCTGTTCAACCTCTCTTTCATATCGTCTGAGATCCCCAAGGATTGGAAAGCTGCCGCAGTCATCCCCCTCTTCAAAGGGGGAGACACCCTGGACCCAAACTGTTACAGACCTATATCCATCCTGCCCTGCCTATCTAAGGTCTTCGAAAGCCTAGTCAACAAACAGATCACTGACCATCTCGAATCCCACCGTACCTTCTCTGCTGTGCAATCTGGTTTCCGAGCCGGTCATGGGTGCACCTCAGCCACACTCAAGGTACTAAACGATATCATAACCGCCATCGATAAAAGACAGTACTGTGCAGCCGTCTTCATCGACCTGGCCAAGGCTTTCGACTCTGTCAATCACCATATTCTTATCGGCAGACTCAGTAGCCTCGGGTTTTTCTAATGACTGTCTTGCCTGGTTCACCAACTACATTGCAGACAGAGTTCAGTGTGTCAAATCGGAGGGCATGTTGTCCGGTCCTCTGGCAGTCTCTATGGGGGAGCCACAGGGTTCAATTCTCGGGCCGACTCTTTTCTCTGTATATATCAATGACGTTGGTCTTGCTGCGGTCCATTCGCTGATCCACCTCTACGCAGACGACACCATTCTGTATACTTCTGGCCCTTCCGTGGCCTCCAACTGCTCTTAAATGCTAGTAAAACCAAATGCATGCTTTTCAACCGTTCACTGCCTGCACCCGCACGCCCGACTAGCATCACCACCCTGGATGGTTCCGACCTAGAATATGTGGACATCTATAAGTACCTAGGTGTCTGGCTAGACTGTAAACTCTCCTTCCAGACTCATATCAAACATCTCCAATCTAACATCAAATCTAGAGTCGGCTTTCAATTTCGCAACAAAGCCTCCTTCACTCACGCCGCCAAGCTTACCCTAGTAAAACTGACTATCCTACCGATCCTCGACTTCAGCGATGTCATCTACAAAATAGCTTCCAACACTCTACTCAGCAAACTGGATGCAGTTTATTTAGTGCCATCCGTTTTGTTACTAAAGCACCTTATACCACCCACCACTGCAGGTAGACTAGTTTACATGGATTTATTGTGATGGTGTAGACTATATTACATGGATTTATTGTGATGGTGTAGGTAGACTATATTACATGGATTTATTGTGATGGTGTAGGTAGACTATATTACATGGATTTATTGTGATGGTGTAGGTAGACTATATTACATGGATTTATTGTGATGGTGTAGGTAGACTATATTACATGGATTTATTGTGATGGTGTAGGTAGACTATATTACATGGATTTATTGTGATGCTGTAGGTAGACTATATTACATGGATTTATTGTGATGGTGTAGACTATATTACATGGATTTATTGTGATGGTGTAGGTAGAATATATTACATGGATTTATTGTGATGGTGTAGACTATATTACATGGATTTATTGTGATGGTGTACGTAGACTATATTACATGGATTTATTGTGATGGTGTACGTAGACTATATTACATGGATTTATTGTGATGGTGTACGTAGACTATATTACATGGATTTATTGTGATGGTGTTGGTAGACTATATTACATGGATTTATTGTGATGGTGTAGACCATATTACATGGATTTATTGTGATGGTGTAGGTAGACTATATTACATGGATTTATTGTGATGGTGTAGGTAGACTATATTACATGGATTTATTGTGATGGTGTAGACTATATTACATGGATTTATTGTGATGGTGTAGTCTATATTACATGGATTTATTGTGATGGTGTAGGTAGACTATATTACATGGATTTATTGTGATGGTGTAGGTAGACTATATTACATGGATTTATTGTGATGGTGTAGGTAGACTATATTACATGGATTTATTGTGATGGTGTAGACTATATTACATGGATTTATTGTGATGGTGTACGTAGACTATATTACATGGATTTATTGTGATGGTGTACGTAGACTATATTACATGGATTTATTGTGATGGTGTACGTAGACTATATTACATGGATTTATTGTGATGTGTACGTAGACTATATTACATGGATTTATTGTGATGGTGTAGACTATATTACATGGATTAATTGTGATGGTGTAGACTATATTACATGGATTTATTGTGATGGTGTAGACTATATTACATGGATTTATTGTGATGGTGTAGGTAGACTATATTACATGGATTTATTGTGATGGTGTAGACTATATTACATGGATTTATTGTGATGGTGTAGACTATATTACATGGATTTATTGTGATGGTGTAGGTAGACTATATTACATGGATTTATTGTGATGGTGTAGACTATATTACATGGATTTATTGTGATGGTGTAGACTATATTATATGGATTTATTGTGATGGTGTAGGTAGAATATATTACATGGATTTATTGTGATGGTGTAGACTATATTACATGGATTTATTGTGATGGTGTAGACTATATTACATGGATTTATTGTGATGGTGTACGTAGACCATATTACATGGATTTATTGTGATGGTGTAGGTAGACTATATTACATGGATTTATTGTGATGGTGTAGACTATATTACATGGATTTATTGTGATGGTGTAGACTATATTATATGGATTTATTGTGATGGTGTAGACAGACTATATTACATGGATTTATTGTGATGGTGTAGACTATATTACATGGATTTATTGTGATGGTGTAGACTATATTATATGGATTTATTGTGATGGTGTAGGTAGACTATATTACATGGATTTATTGTGATGGTGTAGACTATATTACATGGATTTATTGTGATGGTGTAGGTAGAATATATTACATGGATTTATTGTGATGGTGTAGACTATATTACATGGATTTATGGTGATGGTGTAGACTATATTACATGGATTTATTGTGATGGTGTAGACTATATTACATGGATTTATTGTGATGGTGTAGACTATATTACATGGATTTATTGTGATGGTGTAGACTATATTACATGGATTTATTGTGATGGTGTAGGTAGACTATATTACATGGATTTATTGTGATGGTGTACGTAGACTATATTACATGGATTTATTGTGATGGTGGAGACTATATTACATGGATTTATTGTGATGGTGTATACTATATTATATGGATTTATTGTGATGTGTAGGTAGACTATATTACATGGATTTATTGTGATGGTGTAGACTATATTACATGGATTTATTGTGATGGTGTAGACTATATTACATGGATTTATTGTGATGGTGTAGGTAGACTATATTACATGGATTTATTGTGATGGTGTAGACTATATTACATGGATTTATTGTGATGGTGTAGACTATATTACATGGATTTATTGTGATGGTATACACTATATTACATGGATATGTTGTGATGGTGTAGGTAGACTATATTACATGGATTTATTGTGATGGTGTAGACTGCTTGTCATGACAGCCATAGCCCTAGGAGGGAGGGAGCGAGGGAGAGGAGGGAGTTAACAGGGAGGGAGGATAGGAAGGGAGGAAGGAAGAAGGGAGAGGAGTTTGAGGACTCTAGGGTGATTTAAAAACGTCCAAATCTGAACCTTTTAAAACCTCCCAGGCTAACTGATGACATGACTCAGAATACATCTAGGCTGTTCCTCTCAGCGGACAGTCCAGAAGAATGAGAGAAAGGAGAAGAAAAGAGGAGAGAGAGACATGAAGAAAGAGGGAGGAGAGAAAAAGAGAGGAAGGAGAAGAGACCATGAGGGAGTGAGAGATAGAAAGAGAGAGAGGAGAGATGAGAGGGTGGAAAGAGAGTTTAGTAAATCTTCATCATACCTCTTCTTCCTCTTCTGCACGCTAGTGATCTTACACTGTTTCAGCTAGAAACACTGTTCAAACGTTAAAATAAAATATGCAAACTGGTCTAGATTCAGTTGTTTATATATAGTTGCTTATATAAAACATGTTTTTTTTTTTAAACGATTCAACTTTTTGTCCATCTTCATTCACTCTAATGTGACTATTTTCAACATCCTAAAACTCCCCGTTGTGACATCATCACTTCCAACTTCCATCCACTGTAAATGCAACAATGCAACTTTTGACATAAATCAGCTACTTTGACCACTTTGATAAAAACTTACACAAAGAGTTAAAGGTTGTGACATCTTCCTCTACTTCTCTGCTATTCCAATCTGGAATAATAACAGAATGATCTGGTACCAATCAAACGTTACAGCTGTTTAAGTGACCTCAACATTTTCTGTAACTTTATATAAACAACTGAACTTTTCATCAGTTTCAGAACAAGTTAGACAAAAACTTAGTGAGTATATATATATATATATATAGGACATGTATTGAAATAAAACTGTGAAGGACCTCGGCGTTACGCTGGACCCTGATATCTCTTTTGAAGAACATATCAAGACCATTACAAGGACAGCTTTTTTCCATCTACGTAACATTGCAAAAATCTGAAACTTTCTGTCCAAAAATGATGCAGAAAAATTAATCCATGCTTTTGTCACTTCTAGGTTAGACTACTGCAATGCTCTACTTTCTGGCTACCTGGATAAAGCACTAAATAATCTTCAGTTAGTGCTAAATACGGCTGCTAGAATCCTGAATAGAGCCAAAAAATTTGATCATATTACTCCAGTGCTAGCCTCCCTACACTGGCTTCCTGTCAAAGCAAGGGCTGATTTCAAGGTTTTACTGCTAACCTACAAAGCATTTACATGGGCTTGCTCCTACCTATCTCTCTGATTTGGTCCTGCCATACATACCTACACGTACACTACGGTCACAAGACACAGGCCTCCTAATTGTCCCTAGAATTTCTAAGCAAACAGCTGGAGGCGGGGCTTTCTCCTATAGAGCTCCATTTTTATGGAACGGTCTGCCTACCCATGTCAGAGATGCAAACTCGGTCTCAGCCTTTAAGTCTTTACTGAAGACTCATCTCTTCAGTGGGTCATATGATTGAGTGTAGTCTGGCCCAGGAGTGGGAAGGTGAACGGAAAGGCTCTGGAGCAACGAACCGCCCTTGCTGTCTCTGCCTGGCCGGTTCCCCTCTTTCCACTGGGATTCTCTGCCTCTAACCCTATTACAGGGGCTGAGTCACTGGCTTACTGGGGCTCTCTCATACCGTCCCTGGGAGGGTGCGTCACCTGAGTGGGTTGAGTCATTGATGTGATCATCCTGTCTGGGTTGGCGCGCCCCCCCCTCCCCCTCTTGGGTTGTGCCGTGGCGGAGATCTTTGTGGGCTATACTCAGCCTTGTCTCAGGATGGTAAGTTGGTGGTTGAAGATATACCCCTAGGGGTGTGGGGGCTGTGCTTTGGCAAAGTGGGTGGGGTTATATCCTTCCTGTTTGGCCCTGTCCAGGGGTGTCCTCGGATGGGGCCACAGTGTCTCCTGAACCCTCCTGTCTCAGTCTCCAGTATTTATGCTGCAGTAGTTTATGTGTCGGGGGCTATGGTCAGTTTGTTATATCTGGAGTACTTCTCCTGTCCTATTCGGTGTCCTGTGTGAATTTAAGTGTGCTCTCTCTAATTCTCTCTTTCTCTCTTTCTTTCGCTCTCTCGGAGGACCTGAGCCCTAGGACCATGTCTCAGGACTACCTGACATGATGACTCCTTGCTGTCCCCAGTCCACCTGGCCGTGCTGCTGCTCCAGTTTCAACTGTTCTGCCTTATTATTATTGGACCATGCTGGTCATTTATGAACATTTGAACATCTTGGCCATGTTCTGTTATAATCTCCACCCGGCACAGCCAGAAGAGGACTGGCCACCCCACATAGCCAGGTTCCTCTCTAGGTTTCTTCCTAGGTTTTGG